>NC_088302.1:9999908-10243136 GCF_032854445.1 Liolophura sinensis
ATATACACATAATTATAAAGTGTGTAATTAAGTATTCTATGATATATTTTTAATGTGAATTATACTTTGTCTCGTATGTGTATGCACTGATAGAGATATTGTTAGTTACACAGTTACTCTGAGGCAGGATACAGAATGTATTCCGGCCAGCTAGGAATTTATTGGGTTGCCGCTGTTTCATCAGTTAAGCTCAGAAGGCAAGAGCGAATCACTTTGCAAAGTCATTGTAAAAACTGAAGAAGCCAATTGGCATCAGCTGCAGGATATGGAAAATATACACGTCCTTATGCGAGTGTTACTGTCCAATGAAAACAGTATACCAAACTATAAATTTGGTCTGACCAAGGCTAAGTAAGTGAGTGAATGAGTGCTTGGGTTTAAACGTTGGACTAGGTCTAAGTGTATGTGCACCATGTATATATATATATATATATATATATATATATATATATATATATATATACACACACATATATATATATGCATATGTTTATAGGTCTGTGGCACAAGTGTAGGGTACAGTGATATTCAAAACCTATATTTTCATACTCGGAGTGGCAAATCACAATAATATACTGATGCCACATGTACTTTGCTCCGTATAAGAAACAGCTGTATTAAAGCTTGTACCCTAATTCCTCAACCTTTTCACATGTGAAAGAGCAAATTTCAGTGCAATTTATGCACATTTTAAAGATAATTTTGGAGACAAAACTACAATGGTTGAATTGGCTTATTTCATAGCTTCACAAAAGGTGTAATTTTATCAGCCTTGAATAAACACCTTGCGAAAAGGTTGAAGAATTACAATACTAATGCTGTTGTGAGATTTGTTGTAAAATTTGTTTTTAAGAAAACCACACATGATTATGTGTTTTATGTGTATTGTTGGGGATATTTTGAATCTACTTCGAGGTCTCCGTCTTTATGATTTTATGTGTAAGAAGTGCTGTGTAAAATAATACGACAGGAAATAGTTAACTTGTACATGTACTTCATATAATAAGTAATTGCTGGAAAGGTTTAGACAAGGATTAGGTCATGATGTGTGAAGAGGAAATATAAGCAGGAGTATCACAGGAAACGATTGCACAAAGTGTGATGTTTGTAGGCCTCCCATTTACACAAGGCTACATATGTCAAACATGAACAGGGTTTTTATCGAGTTGCTAATAATTAACTTGGCAGCATGCGCACAATTCTTTTCACATGCGTGTATATTTTTTCATGTTTTGGTCTTATTAACAACTTCTTTGTATTTCTGTGCTGTGTATTTTGAATGTGAACTGAATGTCTATAATTCTGTAGTAGAACCCGATGATATTTGTTTTGCTTTTTAACGTTTACAATGGTCCACTAGTAAGTAATTAAGGTGGAAATTCACTGATATAGTTTTCCAAGGTTATGTACATACATGTTATGTACAAGCATTCTCCTTAGTAGAAGCTCAGTGTAAACTGCTTCCCAACTCTGCTTGGGTATTATTCACATATATAGGCCCACATAAGCAACATTCTGTGAGTTAGCAAAGTCACTAAGGTATTATTTTGTGCCTGGATCAACTCTATATTTTCTTTATGTTGGCCAATTTCCCAAGCCATGCCCTGGAGTTACAGTAGTGTGGACAGTGCTGGTATTCATCAAGTAGCTTATGAAGACATAAGTCATAAATTGTACTTGTTTAAAAACCCAAATAACCCAGAGCAGGAAAAAAAACTCAAATTGTGGTTGGTATATAAGTGTATAAGTTTTAAACTTCCTGGAGCACAATATTTTAATTGCAGCTTTGCTTGAATTTTGGATTAAAGTCATAAAACATTTGATAAATCTGGACCCTGGGCTCTATTCCAAAAGGCAATTATATGCTATTAAGTTGATTGCAACTACTGAGGAGTTCCCACTGGTTGTAACGATGAACTGTAGCTACGTGGACTTATGTGATTGCTTTGTAAAACACTGGGCTGGAGGACCCCACTTCAAACAGCCTGTAATGTTATATATCCCTTGTAATTACATAATACATGTACATGTAGTTTCAACATTTGTTGATTAAGTAGTTACATACATGTAGTGCTCCTTACAATGCTTTGTGTAACAACCCTGGGAAGCATTGCTCAACAAGAATATAGCTGGCCTACTATTATTTATCACAGGGTAGTCCATTTATTGTTATACTGTAGGTGTAATTACTAAAGAAATCATCCTGTTTTATTTTCTTGCTGTTGTTTAATGGCAGTTATCTATTTTGAACTGATGTGCTATATATGTATTATTACTTGAAATATTAATGATGAATTGAACAAAAAAATCTCATTTTCTTTGATACTATATCAAACTTTGTGGTTAATTGACATGAATTTACGATATTGCATTATATTATTTATTATATTAGCCACTGCATCATAGTTTAATGTTTCATATGCATAAAAACAAGGGTTGAAGTGAAAATCACATTTCATACATGTAATTCTAGTCAAATCCAGGTACTGTACAGTTATTAAGATACCTGTCAGTGGTCTTAGAACCTTGTACATGAAGGTTTTGAGCCTATGTTGGGACCTCCATATAAAGAAATTTTGGAACCTTCAACTTGCTGAAGCTCTTGAACCTTTAGAAGTCTTGATACCTAACATATCCAGATGTTATGGAACTTACCACAAGCAGGAGTTCCTAATCTTGCAACATAAATGGAGGTTACCTCAACAATTTGCCATTTGCAGTGGAACAAGATGCTGTTATATGGATTTCTACCAAAACCTTGGATTAAGTAACTTTCCAAAAGTGATGGTTCAGAAACTCCCCAAACCAAAAAAGAGCAATTCAGGAGCTGACAGGATACAGTGGTCCCTAGATCTGCCAGATAGGTAGCAGCTTAGTTGCTTGAAAACACACACAGAGTTGGCCCAAAATACCCAGCATGCCCATAACGCAGTTCAGATATTTGATAGATATGGTAATGGATGGTAAATTTACCCCAAAATGGAATCTGAGTACATGCTTCCTCTGCTTTCTTTATGCACAGATAGTTATTTTGATGTATGATTTTATTTATTTATTTGATTGGTGCTTTATGCCGTACTCAAGAATATTTCACTTTTCACTTAGTATTATGGAGGGAGGAAACTGGGCACAGCCGGGGAAAAACCCATGACCATCTGCAGGTTTCTGCCAGACCTTCCCACTTATGGCCGGAGAGGACGCCAGCATGAGCTGGCTCAAAGCTACCAGATTGGTGAGAGGCTCCTGGGTCATTACGCTGCGGTAGCGCGCTAACCAACTGAGCCACGGAGGCCCCCATTGTGATGTATGAAGAAATCAGAGAAATTACTTTGTAAGCCTTTCTCATGTGTTTCCTTGTGTTTCATGTCTGAAGGAAATATTTGGTTTATTTATTTGATTGTTTAACTCCATAGGTCTTCTCCGGAACTTTTCACTTAAAGCGGTTATAACTTTTCCTGAGGCGGAAACGACTGCCCTTCGATAGGCACTTGTCGAACTTCCTGACTTTCAGCCACAGCTAAAGCAGCAATAGCTGGCTCAGTGGTCAGGGGCTTCTAGTCGGGAAAGACAAGTCTTAGAAAAAGCATTTAACCATGTAAATTTATTCTTCTATGACCAAGTAGAAAAAGCGCTTAACCATGTTAACCTATTCAAATATGCCGAGCTCCTCGGGTTCAGCTTGCTAAGCTATCACAGCATGGAAATTAATGCTTTATAAGATGAATGGCCTCTAATGATGACAAAGGCATTCTGATCCAGCCTATCATAGCCTTTCAACCATTGTTCTTGGAGAGGGTTGAACAAAACCATTGAATTCAAAATATGCTGTAATACCATTTCAAAGATACACTCAAAAACCGTGTTGAGCAAAGGTAAATTATGGTGTACTATAATCTCCATCAATACTTCACAACCAACTTGCTTGCACACAAATAAGTTGACAGATTAAACTCACAACAGAGTTGTTTGACCATCTATTAAGGCATTAAACTACATGTATGCTAAAAAAAATATTTTTTTACTTTGTTTCTTGAAAACTAGAACTCAAACAAATCATCAATGTGGCATTCCAAGAGAAACCAAAATAGGAAGGCTTCCTAGAAAGCCCCATGCAGTATATTTGGAAGTAAATTTCAATAGTAGCTTTTTTCATTTATCTGTTATATAGAAACAAATGGTGTGTTTTGAATTTCAGCTGAAAATTATGAAAAGAAAACATTAATATGAAAAGCACTAAACAGTGTCAGTAGAAAATTCTAAACTGACACTTGCAAACAATTGCTTAGGTTTTCAGTTATTTTGGTCTGATCCCTTTCATCTCTCATGAAATTTGAAAATAACAAAATTACCACAACACAAAGACTTTCAAAGGTCTGGTTGAGAGGTACATTAGTTAGGCATGCTTTCTAAAATTAATTCATAGCTTACATATCAGAAAAAATGGAATGGACCAAAGACAATACCAGCAATTAGCTGAAATATGTAAAAATGGTGAAATTAAAATGCTTGTTCAGTACTTCATGTACCAAGATGTGCTGGTATTTCAATTGGACATACATATACTAATGTAAATGGTGGACGGTCCAGTATATCACAGCAATCAACAATAGCAGCTGCCAGAAAATATCACATTTTGCCAAAACAAAACATAACAGTACATAAATTACAAGTGTCTGTACAAGTAACATGAAAGCGTAACTTACATTAGTCATGAACAATTCATTTAACAATGACATTTCTGTTAATAACTATTATAAACATGAAAATAGTTACAACAGTTATACTTTTTTTTTTTTAGAACTATTATAAACATGAAACATGGTCAGATTTTTACATCTTTAAAGCATGTGCAGGGAAAATCATGACTGAGGACGAAAAATACAGTGTATTATGTGATAAAACAATATCTTTAAAGATTTGTCGGTGACGTGAAAGCATGCTGGACACATGCTACAGTTGTTATACCCCCTAATTTCATTAACCTCTATTACTCACATATAAAAGCCCCACACAACCAATCACATATACGTACCCATAGTCACACACATTATAGCTTTTGCTACAGAGGTTGGCTTTGCACTGAAATACTGTAATTCTTCAACCTTTTTGCAATTTTGCAAGGTATTTATTCAAGCTTATAATGAAAACATTATTCTGTGTTGGCTGAAAAAATTATACTTTTTGTGAAGTCCTGAAACTGGCCAATCCAACCAATATACTTCTGTCTGCAAAATGAAAACATAAATATGCATAAACTGCACTGAAATTTGCTCTTTCACATGTGAAAAGGTTGAGGAATTAGAGTACGCTATTTACATTAGTTGGGAATTCTAAAAAGCCAGAATATTTGTTAAAGCCTTTTGAAACTGTGAACTTGGTGTAAGCATGGAGTTATGAACAGATGCAATGTGCTTATGTGTCTCCACTGTAGAAGGTACAGGTATAATGTGCAAAAACAGCATATCAATATGCAATAATACTGTACATGCAAATCAAGACTATTTTGTGTCATATCAAGCACAGCACCTACATGTAAACGCTGAAGTTTACATTTTCTACCAAACAGACATAATATATGTTTATAGTAAGTTTGTATAATGCATAAGGACTATACCAATCACAATCACTGATTATGTATATCATCCAAAATGCTACAGTATACATGCATGCCTGACATACGTCCATGTAAATAAACATCCCGAAAAACACATGTCCAAATCTTAGGTTGAAAATGAAGAAGTCAAGGCATCACCTCATAGGTGTAAAATGTTTCACAAGCTTTCAAACCCCTTGCTGAGATATCTGTCGAGTGACTAACCACTCTATTTCAGATAAATTAATATAAATGGAATACCGTGGAATGTTCGAAATGTCAGTCCCGTGGTAAAGGTCCTGGCAAGAGAGTCAAATGCTTGTGAAACCTTTTAAATTACCTGGCGATGCCTGGCTTTCTTTATTATTATGGCTGAAGCCATATACGGCTATGAGTCTAAATCAGTATATAAATCTTACGTTGTGATTCATACAACAAACTGAAATACTGCTTGTACTGCTTGACATCAGAAAAGATATATGTATTGTATACAACATACATGTATCAACAGGAGTCAGTCTTGAAGAGTTAAAGGATTAGTGCCCAGATTTACTATTTATTCATAAATGGATATCCCTGCATATATTGTGAAATTTAGCATAAACAAATATTGAAATAGGGTACATTAATCTGAGTAATACGGCTCTTAAAATCACTAGATAATGAGGCAACTTTTATGCATTTTTTCTGCCAACACTCATTAGTCTCTGCCGAATTATGTCATACAAGTCCAGCCTTTACGAGCTGTCACAGCTTCGCCATTACGTTCAGTGCTAAAAAAGCTACAAGGGTGACAACAAACCCATCAAATTTCTCCACAAAATGGTTTGCTGTTCTGCATATGGTTGTAAAAACAGGTTGTCAAAGAACCCATGAGTTGGATTTTTTCATCTTTGGGAAATGGAATGGAATTTGTTGTCATGCAGAGGGAGGGAGAGAATAGTAAATAAAAATTAAATCTTAAGGTAAACATGCGAAATACACAATGCAACACAGGGTAAAGGTATAGCTTACCAGTCCATGTTGTCAGGATGGTCCTAAATGCCTGGACAAACTGATATCAAATTCAAGGTATGAAAACTTGGAATCTGAAATCTGGCCAGAGATGTCAGTGTCATAAATCGGAACTTTAACATCGTCCAATATGGGTTCAAATTGATGTGGCAGGATATTTTCTTCTGTGTAACTAAAATGCATCTGGAAAATTACATCGCTCTGACACGAATTCCCAGGTTATTTAGGCCTCTTAGATTTGGGTTGGCCATCTATGATGTCACCCGCTGAGCCGTACCAGGCGGATGGCTGAGAAAGGCTAGGGCAGTAAATCTATTGTTTTGGGTGGAATTGAAGTCATTATTAGGCTTCTCAGAAGCAGTCCTGGTAACATACTGTTTAAACAGGTTATAATCTTTATAATTAGGCCCAGTCGCTCAATCTGGACACTAATCCTTTAAACAAAATAAGTCACTTTCATATAGGTGAAACTTGTGCTGTAATACATGTTATGTTTGGTTGTACATTAATATTAATTAATACATCATTTATCCAAGACACTATAACAGAGGATGAGATTGAGGAATTCAGGATGCGGATAAATGATACACATAAAAGTGTAATAAACTCTATATTATATATGTATTACCATCAGCATGGGTGAAATTACAAAATAAAAATTCATGGAAACTATTCTAAAATATTTCTGAGAAAATGACACGTATTTATAAATGAAAATGTAAAAAAAATATCTCATTCCATTTTGCACTGGCTTGCATCCTTATTTTACAAGTTTATAAAATTTACATAATGTGAATGTATGAAATGTGTATGAATATTCTAAACTTCTGACTTAAACATTTGTGATTTCAACTAAAAATATATCATACAGGTAAAACCAAACTGGTACATCTCCAGATCCCCATAAAACAGAACACAAGTGTTTCTGTGACAATCAATTTGTATAAATAATAAAAAGTAAAAATAATACAGCAAAAGTTAAAATGTGCACAGTTTCTCAGCTTAACAGCCTGAGTCCAATGATGTTATAACTGTCCTTCATTAACCCCTGAGTTCTGAGAGCGCCCTCTTGTTGTAGCCAGTTCCCCGATCTGGTCCTGCAGAAGGTTTACTGTCTTCATCTTCAAACTGAGAATATCTCCCATTCTCTTGATGTACTCTTCTGTATCCTGTAATATCACATAAACAAGTTCTCGGTCAATGTCAAACTCATGGAATACTGTATGTGGGCACAACTGGGAAACAATGCTCAGTTTTGGCCCATGAACAAGGATAGCAGAGCGCCATCTGGATGTTGTCTAAGGAAGGATAACCCAATGGTAGAATTCAATGAGCTGTATCACAGACTAATGAGGTTTTGCGTAAGTTATCATCTTATAGCCTGAGACAGGCAATCTGCACACAGGGGCATTCAAGGGGGCTGGAAACATCGCATGATAGGTGGCATATTACTGGCCTCAGAGGTAATCATTCACCTCAGTGGTAGGTATTGGCCTTGGAAATACAGGCATTCCAACCAAACAGAGAAAAGTTTCTAGATTGTTGTCATGATGGAGTACAGAAATAAGCTCTGACCCATAGAAATGATAGCATAGATTAATTCCCACTCCTTTCATAGAGAACTAGGACACAGCTGTCACATAAATATGTCACAGCACTGAAATGCCATGGTCGTAGGAAAGACTTTCACAGTTCCAATTCATCAAATCATGAAAAACAGGGCTGTAGTGTCATACATACACATGAATGTGGGCATCTGAGTGTAGTTAATAAGTGATGAGGTGATGAAGCGACAGATGTGTAATGTAGAGCAGTTCTACACTGTAAATCAAGAGAAACGTTTTAAATGGTTACATGTACTTCACAAACACCTTGTCTACTGAAAGATGGGTACTAAGCAGTCACAAAGGGACATGGCAAGAAACTTACCTTATGCCCGGCCCTGAATGCCAGCAACAACTTCATCTCCTGCTTACAAAGGGAGGTAATTGCTGCTAACTGTTCTTCATGTGCCGTTACGATATGTACTCTGAAAATGAGAGAACACACCGGTAAGTGAAGTACTATACAAACATGGAGACTTAACAGCATTCAGACAGGATGCAAGCATGTTCTTACCAGAATGAGTCAAAGTTAGAGTTATGATATCTGATAATCACCATTTCCATATGATAATTTTAACAAGGTGAATGTCTGTCTGTGCTGGAAGGTGAAAGCAGGAATCTAGCACGTTTAGTGTGAACTGCATGCCTATGGCAAGACGTAACAATAAAATAAGTTATCGATACAGTTTTAAAAGCTATGAATACACCAAAACAAACAAAATATGCTGATCACTGTGTTATGCTGTAGGTGTCAGCAAATTGTTTCCATAATCGTTTCCATGGGGATACATCATCAATGATTACATCCTAAATCAAATTCCACTTCAATTCCATAAATCTGTCAAGACCTAGAATTCACACAATGGTTCACTCTTACATCCTAATCAGAAGGACTTACTTTGCTGCTAAAGGATCAGCTGGTATTCCGATGGTAGCCAGGCGCTGCAGGTTGGAAGTTGCCCTCATGATGCTTCCCGAGGTGGAGGAAGACACTGCTAGAGGGTGGGCCCTGGCTGGTATAACATCTCTACTGATACCCTTCGGTGCTGAGTGTCTTGCCCTGTCCTCTGTTACTGGCTGTGGGTGGATAGGGGCAAACCCTGCCGCTGGGGAAAATGTTGACAGTTTCTCAGTGGTAATGGCCCCAACAACAGTCGGAGAGTTCTTTACAGGCTCTGTTGGTTTTATTGCTGTACTGAGTTGGGTATCTATGTCAAGTCTATCTGATACATTATAAGCTGGATCTGCATTTATGTTAGGAATCTGAATATCATCAGATGTCCCTGAGAAAGATTGAAGCACTGAGGGTTGTGATGGGGCAGGCAGCTCCTGGGAGGGTATTATGTAGTCCCCAGAAATTGGGAGGTACGGCACCCCCACAGACTGGAACAGCTCTCCTGCTGAGGAACTTGGGTAGCTCTCAGCCTTATGAGCATATCCCAAGGACTCTACATTAGAGGGCACAGGTTTGATAGCACTACTAGAGTCTGCAGGCATAGCGAGATTGAAGGCAGCTGGGGAGGGATCGCTGGCTGGAGATGCAGATTTCTTTCTCTGGTCGCGATCACGACTGTTGCTGCGGCTTCTCCTCCTCTGGCGTGCCTCGGATGAGCGTTTCCTCTGATCCACCGGAGACAATGATCCCGGAGCGCTTCCATCGCTATGTTTACGGCCTGGGGACTCTGTGCTGTTTGGGGAAGGTGTCCCAAGACTTCTCACAGATCCCAAGGATGGAATTCTTTTCATGTCTGTTTCATAATCTGATAAACTATCTGGTTGTCTTTGAGAAGAACTGCGTTGATGAGCATTGTCAACGCGGTTTGTAGGTTGAGCTACACCAATGAGAACTGAGGACAAGGCATTTGGTTCGTCTGAAGTCGGCAAGACAGGTAAAGGAATATTTGCAACAACAGGAGAGGGCACTGCAGTCGGTTTAGCCAACGATTGTTTGGTTAAGTGCTTCAGAAATTCACTAGGATTTGGCATGTTTTGTCTAGCTCTGTGTCTAGCCAAGAGTGGGTCAGTCTTTTCCCTCCGAGACAAATCATTCCTGTCAGACGGGTAGCTAGGGACATCCTTGTTCTCTGCAGGAGTTGTTAGTATTTCTCTTGGGAACATTTCCTCTGCAAACAGTCCAGCCTGTATATCATCCTGCAGTACAAAGTGATCCGTGGCTAGGATTCTAACAGGATCAGGATCAGCATACTGAAGTTCAGGGCAAACTGGGTGTGCTCTCAGTCTGACATTCTCTGACCTTGAGAAACTTGTCAGGTCCGAACTCTTGGCAGGGGATGCCTGGGGCAGGAATTCTGCTCGGCGAGGGGTAGATGCTCCTTGGACTTTCCCTAATGCTCCTTCAGCAGCAGATGGATGGTGTTGTTGAGTCAGATAGCCTTGATAGTTCTCATCTTCACCATCCCTGGTGACCTTTGGTTTGCTTTGTCCTCCAAGCTGATTCTCCTTTGGGGAACCAAACAGCAAATCATCTGTATCACTGCGTGAAGAATCTTGACCTTTAACAGATGTTTCATCCTCATCGCAGAAGTCTGTTGGTTTTCTGCGCAACACAAGAGGTTTGGGTTTATATGAAGAAGAATCCCTTAATGAAATGCTAGTGGAGAAAGCAATTGCACTTGGCTGAGAAAATTCTGCACCAGCCACTTCAGGGACGTTCATTGAGGTTCTCTGACTGCAAGAAACCTGCTGACCTCTAGATTCTGCTGACGATATTGTCCTGGACTCAGAAGGCACTTCTACATCTACGATTCCAGCAAAACCTGGCATGACCGAGTCAGATTTTCCTCCAGTTTTGTTGAGATCATTTAATTCCTGGCCAATCTCCTCCAAATCTTCTGCAGCTACGTCTAGTTCCGTGTCATTAGAAGCTGCTAAAGGCTCATGCCTCCTAACCTGTGGTCGTGACAAGTCATTATCAAGGACATTCAGATTGCACGTGTCTGACAATGTCGGGTTGGATTCAGAGGAAGACCTTGTTGGCACATCTATCTTCTCACGCTGAACTGCAGGAGTCATAGGGGCACTTTGCCTACAGAACAGGCTTTTTGAACGACGTAATGTGGAGGAGGATGAACTGGCTCTCCCGGACTCTCGACTGGTTTTCCTCTGGCCAGGGAAGTTTCCCCGGATAGGAGTTTCTGAGGGGTCAGGTAATACTGTGGCTGGTGGGCTCCTACGGCCAACTTGTTTTCTGGAGGGTCTAGGCCTTAGTGGAGTGGAAGAACAGGCGATGTTGGAAGGGTGAAATATGGAGGGAGGAGTGATGAATGGTACATTGAGATCTGGCTGGGCAGTTGATCTGCTGACACGAAGGTTCTGATTGGCAGCCTTTCTCAACTCTTTTACTCTGCAAACAAAATATAGAGAAACCTGATGATAAATATTCTCTTCTTACCTGCAATACTCTGATACACATTAAAAATCTTACTGTTTGTTTTTGGTGAAGATAGCTGTTAAACCTCAAGACAGTATTTCTTCTGTTGCACTGCTACCGCAAGATACAAATAATGCCTATGGTCCTATGGGGATATCATGCTACTAGGTTGCCAGTGCTAGGGACTTGTTGTAGAAATATATGGTTGATTGGGTAGGCCCATTCTGTACCTCTACATCTCCCCTCCCCCACTCCTCCCCAGCAGGGGAATGCTAGTGGAATTCTACATGTCTGCTCAAAATCTGATAGAGGCAAGCTGACTGCAGCACAATGACTCAGGAGCCTCTCACAAATGTGGTGGTTATGAGTTCAAGTCCTAGTCATGCTGGATTCGTCTCTGATTGTACAAGGGAAAGTCTACAAGCAATCTGTGGATGGTTGTGGGTTTCCCCCTGAGCTCGGCCAGGTTCCTCTCACCATAGATGTAATGTCGGACGTCATCTTATAAGTGAAATATTATTGCATACAACATAAAACACCAATCAAATAAATAGTAAATCAAGCTATACAGGATTCCCTTCTCTGTTTTAAATTACATAAAACGATTTCATTTTTCCAGTGATTCAAAATTTAGTGCAGAGAAATTTGTTATTGGTCAGATCATACATATATCTTGAACTGTAGCTTGAGCTTACCTGTCTGCATATCTTAATGTATTAAGGCTGTTCTCACAGGCTGAGTATGTGGGGGAGACGTTGGCTATCATACAGGTTCTTGAGTTTCCGATGAAGGAATCCTTCAGGATATGGGTCAGCTTACTTTGTCTGAATGGAGTATGGCGGTTTTCCTGATCTATGGAACGGATACACTCTTTCAGCTGCAACGTGTAAGATCAAAATTAGCTATAAGGAAGGCAGACATATTGCACCAAAAGAAAGTTTAAAAAACATTACAATGTCTTACTGATATCACAATATTACCCCAAAAATGCTCTAGATGGAGAGATGAAATCAGTCAAAGAACAAAAAAAGAAAAACAAGAAAAATGTAATAAATAATGAATGAACCTTTGCTTGTCTAGCCCCAAACCTCGTGATAAATTACAGAGGCTAAAGTCATGATAACATATACAGAGGGAGATTTTCTAAATATCATCAGCTGTGTGTAGCTTGAGGTCTTTGCTTAAAAGTATAGCAGGAGCTTCTAAAACTCTTGTTAACAGTTTTGTATGTTGGAAAAGAAAAATACAAGATTAAGTGAAATTGCATCTGTTATAACATCGTGGTTCAGGAATTGCATATTTAGTAATACTTACAATAGGGAATACACCGTAACTGCAAAAACCCCTTTCAATTATGAACATCAGTTATTATGACTTATGATACTCAATCATTACCCTATCATTGTCATTCATTTTAAACAGAAGAAAGATTAAAAAAAACATTTGGGTCAACTTATACTTGCATATCTAGTTTTTTTCGTTTTTAACCCTACTGAAAAAAAAAAGATGATAAAATACAAAATATCTTACAGCTAACAGACTTTGGTTGATTTCAGCACCCTCCAGTCGTGTTTGTCTGTCAGTATCTGTCACATCCGCAGCTCTCTCACTCCCAGCCAGGTCAATAAAGGACATTCTGTCACATGTACAATAAATTTTAAATCACACATTGACAACACAGTGATTTTTTTTTTCAGATATGGGATATTCTCAGATACTGGACAATGTGTGGAAATGTTTACAGACGCCAGCTGAAAAACTAAACATTTTTTTCCAGATGTAAATAAAATATTTGAGAGGTTTAGCTTTCTGGTCTAATTTACTTTAATGCCACAAATAACTTAAATGACATGATAATATCATAAAAATACGCACAAATATTATTAAATTATTGATACCATACATGTACTTGTGATTTAACCCTCCTGATCTCGATCACGGCAAAAACGGATCAGCATAAGCTTAACTTTGAGAGCTTGATTTTGAGAGAATGAATTCTGGACTGGTACATCCTGGACATCTTTACCCCCTAACCGTAGCTCTATCTCTAACATGTCTCCCTGAACACCTACTTACTCCTGCATGGGAACAATTACTCACCTGCCCAGTCTTCTGTCTGCTGAGGTCCTCACCTCTACCTGCAGGACAGCGTGGGAGCGGGATGAATCAGGATTCACACCTGTGGAACCCTTACTTCTCACCTGGTTACCATACTCCAAAACCTGAAACACAGTCCAAACCTACACATGTACATTTCACTGTAAGATTAGGAAAACTGTAATTTCTTTAAATTTAAAGGAACAGGAAGAACCCATATGTATGCTGATGATGATAATATTACCTCACATTGCACAGCCAGAGTTACATACATCCATACATCCATCATGATCATTGTTACAGTATTCCTGCATGATAATAATGGTTATCCCATACATCCATCATGATCATTGTTACAGGATTCCTGCGTGATGATAATGGTTATCCCATACATCCATCATGATCATTGTTACAGTATTCCTGCGTGATGATAATGGCTATCCCATACATCCATCATGATCAATGTTACAGTATTCCTGTGTGATGATAATGGTTATCCCATACATCCATCATGATCATTGTTACAGTATTCCTGCGTGATGATAATGGTTATCCCATACATCCATCATGATCATTGTTACAGTATTCCTGTGTGATGATAATGGTTATGCCATACATCCATCATGATCATTGTTACAGTATTCCTGCGTGATGATAATGGTTATCCCATACATCCATCATGATCATTGTTACAGTATTCCTGCGTGATGATAATGGTTATGCCATACATCCATCATGATCATTGTTACAGTATTCCTGCGTGATGATAATGGTTATGCCATACATGTATCATAATTATAATCACAGCACTCCTGTCTGATGATAATGGTTATGCCATACATCCATCATGATTTCAGTTAAAATCACAACAAATCTGCACCATGATCATAGCTAAACCATTCCTGTTACACCATGTCATGATACTTGCATGATACAGTTATACCATACCTCCATAATGATAATAGTTATGGTACACCTGGGTAATTATCACAGTTACGACACATCTGCATAATGAGCAAAGTTAAACATGTACAGCATACATGCATGATGATCGTTGTTAAAATACACCACCATGATGATCACAGTTACATCATGCGTGTACTTACGATGACCATAGTTACATCATACCTGCATGATGGAGGGGACATCTGTCACCTGTGTCTCTGTTAGCCCTGCTATGCACACTCTATGTGATCCATCCTCTCGAGCATGTAGTCTGACAAATAAAACAAAATAAACCAGATTTTTTTACACGTGACTGCTTAAAAAATGTTAAAACTTGTGCAAGATCAAAATAAATGATGTGCGGGGGTATCTTAAACATGTAACTTTGTAACAACGAGCTAAAAACAAATGAATACCTATATGGCTTAACCACACTTCAGCAATATTAGAGCAGCCATATCTTAGTGAGAGCATGTTTGAACTTCGCCAGGAGACATTAGGCAAGCCAAAAAGGCCTATCTGTAAAGTTACTGTGCATTCACAATGTGTACCTGTACTTACCTGTTTCTCTTGTTAAGTAGATCAAAGAGCTGACCACAGTAAATCTCAAAGAAGCTGACCCAGACCATAAGACCACTGCCATATTGCCCTGACTGTGAGATAGAGAAAATCTCCTGAGCAGCCAGCATGTAGAGACCAGGCTGTTCCCGGGTCCCTAACATTGTGTGGGTCTTCCCGGCTCCTGTCTGGCCATAGGCAAAACATGTAGCACTGCCCCTATGTAACACATAAGAAAGGAACATACCTTTACATGATTAAGAAGTATTTAGCGCCTGTTGAGAAATTCAACTCCTACAACCTTGCATCATGAGATCTGTCATGTGCATATATATAAGACCACTTAAAAAAAATAAATTTTACTACCTTTATTTACATTACAAAGTTTCAGAACTTTCTGCATTTTTATAAGAATGAAGTGTCTGAGGATGTGTGTGTGGGAGAGAGAGGTATGTATGACTGACATCCAATTGATAAAGTCATCACATTACATCATCAGCATTTACCATGGTACCATGTGTCTTCCTTTCATATAAGTTGTCTTGTCCACTTAAGTTTTATTTTGTACACAAACGCCTCTGCTGTGCAATGCTGAAATGTTTAATTTTGGGGGCAGTAACAGACATACATGTATGTACATGTAGGTTTGTCAAATGATTATCTTACAAAATGTACCTTCAAGGTCAAAACTATATATGAAACACATAACCATTTTACTGTGTTTGGTGAAATTTATTCCTCACAATTACGGGTAAGCATTCCACTGTATACCTAAACAATACATGTACGTAGACAGTAGTGTATTTAAGAAATATGACGAGCAATATGTGTGAGTTTGACATCAGCATGAAAGTGTACAATGTGCATACAGACCAAACATACATGTACATGTACTTTACATCTGTACAGATCTATATATACAACACAGTCATATGTACACAGGTGATGATTATGTGTATATACTGACAAGGTATGTGCAGCGAACAGCTTGTGCTAAATTATTGATTACCTGTGTGTCAGTGATACCTGAATGCCAGTGCCAGTAGAGACTTACCCCTGAAATACACAGTCAATAAGAGGTTTGGCCACTCGCTCAAACACTTCCTCATTCCCACAACCCTCATGAAACACCTCGTCAAAGCAAAACTCGTGCTGAGAAAAACACAAGAAATGAAATGAAGGGTGAATGGTCAGTACAGCAGCCTGTATTTCACAATTATTACATACCAGAATACATGTACCATTATTTGAATTTTACAATAACTTCAATGACAATGTTCCACTGATAATTATTGCTCATTTATTTATTATTTATTTTTACATATTTCCCATGAATAACCGGGTAGGAAGCCAGAATAAGCTGGACTTAAACTCACAACAAACCTATTGATGAGAAGTTAATGCGAGTTTCTGCTTATGTTTCATGATTACAACACGTCTACACATATGTAAGGTTTATTGCTTATGCTGAGAAAAATTGAACAGCATCTGAACACCTCTAAATTGCAAAATGATACAAAACTACATACTGTAATACTTCAACCATTTCACATGTTTGCAAGGTATTTATTCAAGCATATTCTGAAGGCATTATTCTGTTTGGACTGATAATACTATAGTTTTTGTGCAGCCCTGAAACTGGCCAATCCACCCAATGCTGTTTTGTCTCCAAAGTCGAAATAAAACTGTGCATGACTTGCATTGAGAAGTGCGCTTTCCTATGTGGAAAGGTTGTAGAATTATATAGGGCACGTTTCAGTACCCATATGTATCTAGTAGTGTGAACTACCTATATAATGTTCTGATCAATTACTATTCAACAGGATTAATCTATGACCAGCATGTCCCATTGTGGTACATTGCATAACTTCTGCAATAATCATCCGGTACCGAGAATCAAGAGAGGTTACATTTATCCCCACTGCAGACATGGATAATTTATCGTGCTGGTGCCATTGTTGCCATAGCAGCTAGAAAACAAACATCGCGAGAAAACCACAAAGTGCTAGCAATCTTCCTGGCTAAGATGTAAATCTAGGTGAAATGCAAGTGATACTCATTAGCTGGTCAGCACGGGTGTTTACTTAACTAGGTCAAACAGGCATTTATCAAAACCTCCATTTAGCCTTTTTCGCAATACAACACGAAGTATAAAGCACTTGTAGACTCTTATACGTCAAATAAATATAGATAACATACATGTATTGGTGTACCTGCACATGTACTTATCAACCATGGCAATGATATACTGATTAGTAGTACATGTACTATGGTATTAAATGAGGTGTCACTTCCATTCTGACAGGTACTGAAAACAAAGGAAACTGAAAGGTGTACATGTACCTTTCATTGACTTTTGTTGATTTCCAGTGAATCATGGCAACTGTTTTGTTAAGATTGCCAACTACATGTATTTACATGTATTACATGTATTTGTGTGTACAGATCAACATAATTTAAAAGCATGAAAGTGTAATTAACTTGTAAAAGTGTAAATAATGATAATACTGTTATGTACAAGCCTGGCTGATCAGTGTCAGTCACCTCTGCTCCATAATAAAGTCAGACAATAGAAATCTATATGTATGAAGAGAGGGGGAATATATCGATGTTAATACTGAAACAGGAGAATATCTGTCTTCTTCAGTTTTCTCTATGTTCAGCTTTTTACAGATCGTACTATGTTTATTAACATTTCAACATGTACGATACCCTACTATACGTGGACAGTATGCATGTTGACAACAATTATGTGACAAATTGCAATGAAAACAAAAGCACAGTAAAAAAATTTATGGAAAAGCTAAAAAACAAAAAAGGAAAAAAAAAAAAAAAAACCTCAAGGATTAGGGCCCAGCAGGGTAAGAAAGTAACGTTAAGCGAAATTGACTATATATTTTAAAGATAGCCCAAAATTTCAATTTGGTCCTTCGATGTGAATCACACTGATACATGTTTGTACATCATATATTGCTCAAACGTGGGATTTAGTCTTTAAGCCTGTTGAGGATGCTCATCTGATCAGTAAAAACTTATATATATATATATATATATATATATTTACGTATTACTTATTAAAGGAGTGTTTCATGCTGTACCTGAAAATACATGTATTTCATATACCTGGCGGCCAGGATTATGGTGAGAGGAAATCGAACAGGCCCCATTGGAAATTCACAACTACTAGTAAATTTTTCACCATGGTATTGTTATTCTACATGAAATTATTCGGGTAATGACTTTCCACTTAAAAAACTGTTGATTATGCCTGTAAATTTTCCTGATTGGACACAAGATACAGGTAAATGAATTTCTTGAAATAGTTACAACAAATGCACATCTCATAAAAATATATTTAACGAGACTATGCTGTAAACATCGATCAGCACAAATGCAACAAAATTTCTGCTATTGTTTTAGAACAGGCCAAAAAAGTTTTCAAAAATATCTGTGTCATTTGTGAGCATGTCACAGTTCAAAATGGATAATAACGTTTGCAAAAGTTATATTGCAGGTTGTTTGCAAATTTTTAGAACTTTAAAATGATTTTAACATAATAAAAAATACAGGCATAAGTCTGATGTTTTCTGAAAGGAATTAATTTAAGCCACATGTGTTCCTGGTAAACAGAGAAGATTTTATCTGCCTGGCAAATAAGGATTTCACAAAAACTCTCTGGTATAACCTCTGTGTACTGGAAAAACCAAATCCATGTACATATCTGTAAAATGCTACATGTAGCATAACAGTAAACAGCTGTGTACATTGGCCAATTGCCAAGCATGCCTAACATGTGACCTTCATGGTTCAAATCATGGTATGATGTTGTTATGATGCTATAAATAGGGCATGCATGTGTTCATGTAATTTTGGTCACTCGGTTAAACATGTGTAAACACCTGAATTCATGCACAGGTGAATTCATGTATAAAATAAAGCGGAGTCAGATCTGATGCTAGCACATTTTCAAACTGATGTCACTTAAGACTTTGCATGGAATGTTTTCTTATTACACAAAAGTACAACAACCTTAGGGAAAGTCAAAAAGAAAAACTGACAAAAATCAGACAAAACTTGGACAGCAAAGTTCTGCATGTTTGTTACAAAAAAACAAAAAAAACAAAAAACAAACAAAACAGAATGGCAGTGTAATCTATACTAGTGATTATGCTCTCTCAGCAACTTCAGACAATTGCTGGTATACTAAAGCTATTAATACCATTTTCAAATTTTCAGTATGATTTTTTTTTAACAGTACAAAACCATATCATTTGTGTCATCATTAATGTTCACTTGTTAGCAATAAAGTGATTAAAGACACTTACCTGCAATGTATACGGTCTGAGATCGACAGCTAATTTGGGTTCGTTGATTGTTATTGTGTCAGATCTCTCAACTACAACAACATCATCATCAGCTGAGCGTATTTCACGTTTATTTCTTGGACGTTTCCTGACACATACACATATTTTGTGGTCACTGGCGTCTTCTCGTACTGCTGTAGGCTTCTGTTTGACTTTATTTTTGGGTAGGCCATAGTTATAACCCGTGGTGTGCTTTACCCTCTCTATGGTTGTGACTCTCCTAGGTCTAGGGGGTGTGGCTGAAGCTCTGTTGACATGCTTTGTGGCTGGTTCGTAATCTGATGGACCTGAAGAATCACTGTTAGCATCATCATTGGAACTGTCTGAATCATCGGGGTAGGCAGCGGCCTCCAAACGCTCAAAGGCCAACCGTGGTCGAGGAACTGATGGTGCACTCACATGGCGTCGAACGCTGTGTCTACTACGCTGTGATTCAGCAGAGGATTGTCTTGGCAAAATGTTAGATGCTGATGACGTGTACTGTGGACTTCTGTTTCTTTTTCTCGCAGGCTTGTTTTTGCTTTGCGAGTGTCTGTGAATTGGCAAGGAGACGCTGTAAGCTGTGGCTTCTGAAATATCAGGCAGATCTTCTACATCTACTTCGTACACAGATCTGATAATATCAACCAGTTCAAAGAGACGCCGTTGCTCATCTTCAGTAACATTACCCAGGGCAGAGACATCTTCCCCACTTAATTCTATCAAGGATTCAGCACTTGAAAATCCATTTGCTCGCAGAGTTGGGTAAAATTTCTCCAGTCTGGCTTCTCTCAAACATTCATATAGGCTTCCCATGTTTGGCAAAAGGAGTTCTTCAAGCCAAGTTAATGACAGTTCATTGGAAATGTGAGGTAGCTGTGAGTGTCCTGAAAAATTATATGAAATCAACTGTAAATATCATGTATTTCAGGTAATACGTGATGTACATACTAACCATTTATTCAATATAATTTTTACGTGTGTATTACACATAAAACATGAAACAAGTATCTTAGCAATTGATAAATATCTTAATGGCTCAATGGAACAGCACATACTTCCTTTAGATTCAACTTGTAAATGGTTACAAATAGGTAATGATTCCTGAAGTTGATATCATCTTAAAATTTGTATACATATAAAGAAGATAACATGGATTACACTGAGCAACAAATACGAAGCAAAGATTTTGTTGTCATTTATAAACTGATGGAAACTGACCTTGTACAGTAGCTTTATGAATAATCTGGAATGTAAATGCTGCATTGATTCAATCACTCACAAAATAATTTTGAAAGCTCACAAGAACATCACACCCCCTTGATGGCATTTATTCTTGAAGAATCATCTGAGCTCAGTATATATTTTTCGGACTTACCCTGACTCAATCATTATTTTTAACCGGCATTGTACTGTTCAGTCTTGGCATTCATCCAACTGTCCTACTTAGTTCTTCTCTGGACAAAGACATACACTCAATTTCGTTGAAGTGGTGCAAGCACAAAAAGCTGTGGCATTGGAAATGACCGCGAATTGTTGACAAATGCAGTGACGAGTGATCTAGATAAGAACAGAAATAGAATGGACTTGAAAATAAAATAAAAAGAAGCTGCAAAGTGTTGATGACACTCACATGTTGTGGCTATATTCAGCTCAGACTCAGACTGATAGCACAATGCACTGATATCTGCCAGGGAGACATTCTCATTCATGACATGTTTGGACACGAAAGTTTGACAGTTCGACTGTCCTCAGTCCCACGGCTTAATCCACATGACGTCACGAAGTTCTGCAGGACTTACATGTTTTGTTTACTCAGACCCAAGTTATTAAAGCTCTCAAAAATAGAAATTCCCAACAGAATGTATCCTTGATTAACTGAAAACCGGAACATCTAAACCAAAACTCATTCTTCTAAAGCTAAACGAATAAACAAGTTTCTGCATGTCTTCGTTGTTGTTGTTTCTGCAAACGACCCTAAGAGTCGCCGACCGCATACCTATCTTGGCAAAGGTGGGCTGGATGCTGCTGTGTTCTCAGGATCAATGCAATCAGCTCTTGCGACGACTAGAATAATCATGAGGCTAACCTGGACGCCGCACCATCAGCACAAAATACAAGATCGATACAAACGTCCAGCTGCGCTGCACATCTCCCATAGATACAGAATGTTGTTTATACGCCATTTGTATTTTCGCGCTTGAACCGAGTGACCTACTTAAATAACATCCATACGTAAAAGAGCCCCGAAAACGGACTAATAAAGACGGTAGAATTAGTTCACATTCGTATTGATGACCTTTTGTCTTTCAACATATTGATCCATGAATATCTGAATATTTTCACAATGAAATAAATTTGGTAAATTTGTTTTTTTCTGTTTTAATATTATTTTTACATATATTCCGTTGGGAATACAAGTCACTAATTTATTTCGATCCACGGAAGAAAATGGCCCAACAACCGATCGTAGTTGCTGCCGGATTTGTAATATTTCGGCGGCTCCAAAATCATATACAGTATCTCTTACTGCAAGCTTCAAATGGTAGACATCAGTGGACTCCTCCTAAAGGTGGGTTTACGTTAACAAGAGGCTCCGTACAATCTGGCTGCAAACAGCATTGCTCCGAGGCGAGTCGCGAACGAGTAGGCTTAATCAAGATTTACTTCCCCTACACCGTATACATCTAAATCGAAACTGAAAATGACGAAAGGTGTTCTTTTCTCTCATCTCTAATTCTACGCAGCAGACCGTATATTTCATGATGTGAACTTGTTATTGGAATAACTGAAATGATATGGAAGACTGGTTATTAAAACAACCGTGATTTGGGCCTGGATGTAAAACAACAGGATATTTCACGAGATAAGACCGTTCAGAAACACAATAGGCCTACGCCTTCAGGCATCTAACGTGAAAGACTTAACAGTGCACAGTTGTAATTAATGTTTTCAGGTCGCGCTGACCCAGGTGAGACTGAAATGGAAGCAGCTCTCCGAGAAACACAGGAAGAATCTGGGTTTGAGAAGGATCAATTGATCATCATGGACCAGTTTAAGAAAACTCTGGAATATAAAGCGTGGGGTAAACCTAAGAAAGTGGTATACTGGTTATCAGAGCTGAAGGATCCTAATACACCTGTGAAATTGTCAGACGAACATCAGAGCTATGAATGGTTGGAGCTGGACAAGGCTTTGGAATATGCCTCCTACCCAAATCAACAACAACTCTTAAAAGAAGCTCATGAGTTCATCCTCAAACAGTCTTAACGTGGAATCATTTGCATTTAGCGGTGTAGTTATATATAGGGTAACTGTTCAGCCTTTATCATGTTTAAGGCATTTGTTTCATTTATGTGGGATCAAGATTTCCCGAATTCCCAAACAGCCTACACTACTGGTACATCAGTCCACTGCAAAAATCTGTAGCTCTGTACTTGAAGGTTACACGAAACAGTTTGTTTTAATTTCTTAATATGCAGTGAAGGATGTGCCCTAACATATTAAAGTACAAAAGGCTTCATAGCTCTCATCTTGAGACATAAACATGGCTTTAAACACAAGCGATCAGCCTCGAACTTACCAAGTCTGCAGTGACATCATTGCTGATAGGATTAGTTATCAAAACAACTCCGGGGGAAAGCCCAAATTGCACAAAATAGAAGGGTTATTAAAACAATATAAAATATGCCTTAAAATTATTTTTATTATTTTTTTTTTGGCATATCTTATCTAGATATAGATCTAGATTTGGCATATCTTTGGTATATCTTTTTTATTCCTTTTAAAACCTTAATCTTTGATTGAGGGTTCCTTTTCATGTATCCTTTATGCAGTCAAATGTTTGATGCTATCATCAGGAAAGGCTAATGCTTAGGTTGATACTCATCCTTTATGTCTGGTTGTTTCGTATGTATATCATGTGATCTGCGTGGGACTTAGCCAAGTTTCCCAGTCCATAAACTTGACTGCATTTACATAAGTCAGATGTTCTTTAAGTCTTGTGCAAGTAATCATCATCACAATAGAAGATAATGTATCATTTCTGTAAAGTTTTGAAATCATTAACCATGTCTTATATAGAATTATTCCATATTATAACCGATGATATTTTTACCATTTTCATCAAGGAAACGGAATTACTGAAGTGGTTATTCTTGTTTTGATAATGTGTGTAAAGACTTAAGAGCATTGCAATGTTGATATTCCACGTTTGTAAAATAAGAATTGTCATTGTCAAAATTTTAAGCTTCTTCATTTAAGACACTTTGAACTGTAGCCTTTCACTGGAAATAAACATGAACCAGCTGGTGTCTTATGTTTTAATAACAGCTTTATATTGCTCACATTTTCTACCGATATACTTTGACACATGATTTTTAGAGCATCTTTGTGTTGATATTTTTGTAAGTGTGAAAGAAATCAAATGACACATGTAAAATATTACTTATCACTTTATGTTATTGTATTCAGTTCACATGAATAATTATTATCTGACCTTGAAAATGTGCACTGTCTGTTACCAAATCTTGTTAACTGGTTATTCTATTGTAGATAAAGTGATAAGCTTTTAATTAATGGTTAGATCTGGATTATCTAATCTTACATGCTCTTCTGCTACCAGATTTTTTTCAGTAGCAAGGCTTGTAGCAAGTTGATGGAATATATACCATGGAAAGAAGGTTTTCATTAATGCAAATTCTGGATAGATTGGCATTTTTTAAAATAGATGTTTTTGTATTTTATCTGCACTGTTATTATTTGAGCTTATTGAAGGGAAGTGGGGCCTCCATGGCGGATTGGATTAGCTTGGCGCATTGATTCAGGAGCCCCTCACGGATGCGGTCGCTTTGAGTTCAAGTTCAGTTCGTGCTGACTTTCTCTCCGGCTGGCCA
Organism: Liolophura sinensis; assembly: GCF_032854445.1. Classification (NCBI taxonomy): domain Eukaryota; kingdom Metazoa; phylum Mollusca; class Polyplacophora; order Chitonida; family Chitonidae; genus Liolophura; species Liolophura sinensis. Next base: position 10,024,349 of record NC_088302.1, read on the forward strand.
TACGTACGCGGGAAGGTCTTGCAGCAACCTGCGGATGATCGTGGGTTTCCCACGGGTTCTGCCTGGTTGCCTCCTACCATAATGGCGGCCACCGTCGTATATTAGAGAGGTTAAGATGCTCGCCAACGTTATCTCTGCAAATCTGGGCCGCACCGTTTCCTCGTTTTTGAGCTGAATGATACTTACTCGGAATACATTTCCGAGTCAATATTTGGAGGTTTTATCTGTTTTGGTGTGAAATAAAAGTGATCTATCTTAAGTATTGAAGTTTACTTGCAAAATGTAGAGGTTAAGCGGAGAAAATTTAATATGCATGTATTTTTTGCATAAGGCACTATGCAATAGTGATATAGCTTACATGCCGCAGTTATCAAACTCAGTCCATGCCGGAAACATGTAAACAGCGTTCTGTTGTGCACCATTCTTAATATATATCAGCAGTCACTTCATAAAAAAATACAGCATTGGTCTAATGTAGTTGGTGGACGCAACTCGTGCAATTCGAGTGGCCTAACAGTTTTCGTAATGACAGGAGTTCACCTGGCTCACGCGCCCAACTCATACTTGTATCTCGTTGACGAATATCCTAACCTCTCTAATCTTGAACACGACGTAAAACACCATTCAAATAAATAAATAAATCAAAAGTGGATTATAGCGCAACGTCCACAATGTGTGCGTGTTTCCAGATGAACTCAATGAAGTCTGGGGCTACTACACTGTAGTGCTGTTCTATTAATCCCAGATGAAGTGTAACGCTCTGACATGAATGTTGAACGGTGTGGCTGGTATGCCCAATAAAATGCAGACTTGTGAACTTAAGATGTGATTAGAAACAGCTCTATTGCTCAAATTTCTTAAAAATCCAAATGCCTGAGGCATCCTAACTTGTGATCATTTTGAAGTATTGTATATATAGGCATATCTATGGCGACAAACTTGTCAAAGATGTGGTTTTTAACCGTTTCTGTTAACAATAGAGTAGCCTACCTTTCACGGACCAAACAGAACAATCTGGCTATGAATGGAAGATGGGGTACTACGCCACTAGTTTGCTTACCAAACGTCTTCACAAAGGCAGGAATGAACAATAGACTGGACAGCACAAATGAGGTACCGGTAGATTTTCCTCTCACAAAAGGTGGCGCTAGAGTGACATAAGATTTGCACGTCAAAAATCTTTTCTTGCGCGACGCGAAACGTTGCGTGCTGCGGTTTCGTCTGTGATGTACTTGGTCTACCCATTATGTCCTCGCCCTCTTGACGCTACGACGGAATGTCCAGCGTCAGTGAAATGACGTAATACGTCCCACATCGGACGTCTGCCTGTGCCCCAATACTTTGAAAGGTTCCCCATTGTTCTTGCTACGCTTTGATTCCCCATTGTTCTGGCTACACTTTGATTCCCTGTTGTTCTTGCTGGACTTTGATTCACAATTGTTCTTGCTTGAATCTGATTCCCCATTGTTCTTACTAGATTTTGATTGCCCATTGTTCTTGCTAGGCTTTGATTCACATTGTTCTTGTTATTTCCCATTGTTCTTTTTAGACTTCCATTCCCATTGTTCTTTCTATACTTTTATTCCGCGTTGTTCTTTCTAGACTTTTATTCCCCGTGTTCTTGCCAGACTTTGATTCACCGTTGTTTTTGCTAGACTTTCATTCCCCATTGTTCTTGCTAGACTTTGATTCCCCGTTGTTCTTGCCTGACTTTGATTCCCCGTTGTTTTTGCTAGACTTTCATTCCCCATTGTTCTTGTTAGACTTTAATTCCCCATTGTTCTTGCTAGACTTTGATTCCCCGTTGTTCTTGCCTGACTTTGATTCCCCGTTTTCCTTGCTAGACTTTGATCCCCGTTGTTCCCCGTTGTTGTTGCTTGACTTTGATACCCCGTTGTCCTTGCTAGACTTTCATTCCCCATAGTTCTTGCTAGACTTTCATTCCCCGTTGTTCTTGCTACACTTTGATTCCCCATTGTTTTTGCTACTTTTATTCCCCATTGTTCTTGTAAGACTTTTATTCCCCATTTTTGAGCAACTTTGCATAACTGCGTAAGTTTTTTGTCTTCATTTTCAAGTTAAGAGGAAGTTTTCGACAATTTTACATGATCTTTTTGTGTCATAAAAAATCAAAGGCCTGGTGGAGTCTGCTTGTATGAAGTGTCTTTCAGTCGGTGAGATTAGTGGTGTCAACTAGTCGGACGGAAAGAGAACAAATGTTAAATTACACAATTTGGAGAATTAGACACATCCTACCTTGCGAACGCAGATTACTTCTATATGCGGATTGTTCTATTTTCGTAAACCGCTTTGGTGGCCTAGTGGTTAGAGCGTCTGCCTTGATCGAAGTCGGGAGACGGAAGATCAAATCCTAGGCGGGTCATACCAATGACTTCAAAAATGGTACTTGTTGCCTCGCTTGGCCGCCAGCACTGAGAAGTTGGAGTAAGGAAACGATCTGAGTATAAAATGACTGGGTAGGGTGTCTGGTGTTTTGGAATGATATTTTGGTAGCGGCAGCACTCTGGAGACATGGAACCTCCCTGCCACAATTAAAGGCACTACACATACACACACCAAATAACTCTTCCTGATGACTGAAAAATTGTTAAGTACAACGTAAAAACCCAAGCACACACTCATACATACATAAATATAGTTTCGTTGCACTACCCTAAATGACCGTAACTTTCGTCCATGACTAACTTGTCCATTTTCCTCATTCTGAGGGTTTTATTGAGTTTAGAAAAGTCTTTTGAGGTTTGCTTGGAGCATGGGGTGATATTCTACTGGAAAATTGCAAGTTTCAGCACCAAAAATAATATTTCATGGCATTTATTTGCTTCTAAAAATGCACATTTGTGGGCAAAATTTGAAATAATTTAGGGTTGTTGAATTAGATGAATGGATTCAGCAAATTGCACTTATAAAATAGTTGGGGGGCTTCCGTGACCGAGGGGGTTAGCACGCCAGCGTGGCGCAATTACCCAGAGGCCTCTCACCAATGCGGTCGTGGTGGGTTCAAGACCAGCTCATGTTGGTTTCCTCTCTGGCCGTACCTGGGCATGTCTGTCGGTTACCTGCGGATGATCTTGGGTTTCTTCCGGGCTCTGCCCGGTTTCCACCCACCATAATACTGGCCGACGTCCAATAGGTGAAATATTCTTGAGTACGGCGTAAAACACCAAATAAATTAATAAATAAATATCAAATAGCGTTTGTCCTATATTTTGTCGACTAGCCCGGGTCCAACAAATCGCACTGTGTGGTCGTGGCCGAAGACGTTTTTATTTCGATTGTTCAGACACATGAGGTGTAGCTTTAATCTCGGTCTTCTGATGGAAATTTCCTCTCTTCCTTCCTTCCTTCCTTCTTTCCTGCTGTGTTAGCCGGGACCCAGGTGGAAGTAAGCAATCGACAGCTCTCCAAAGTCAGTCTGGATCCGTGGTTTGATGTGAAATTCGTTGATCACTTGCGTTCCCACCAATGTATAGCATACAGATTGAGCCCTCTCAGCAGGTTGTCTCAGGTAAAGTTCGCCAATCACTGGTTCGTGGTGGTTTCTGAATCAATGGTACCACCATTTTGATCTTACTTTCTTAAGACTTTAAGTCAAGTATTCCTGAGTACAATGATGAACACAAATCAATCAATCAATAAATAAATAAAACTGTTTAAGAGAAATTGTTTGTCTCTATAGCTTTCGAGATGTGTTTGGATTATATGGCATTAAATTTATTTATTTATTTGAATGGTGTTTTACACTTATACAACGGCGGCCAGCATTATGGTAGGAGGAAACCGGGCTCTGGAGGAAACCCAGGACCACCCACATGTTGCTGGCAGACCATCCTACGTATCGCCAGAGAGGAAGTCGTATGAAATGGACATGAACTCACAGCCACCACATTGGTAAGACGCCTCCGGGTCAGGCTCCATGTTGGTGCGCTAACCCTCTCGGTCATGGAGGCCACCCTGGCATTTAACAACAAGTATTATAATCACAATTATTCACTTTCCGCGTATAAACTAGTGCAGGCTACACGATTTATATGCCGTTTTAATTCATTTGATGGAGGGGCCTCCGTGGCTCAGTTGGTTAGGGCGCTAGCGCAGCGTGATGACCCAGCAGTCTCTAACCAGTGCGGTCGCTGTGAGTTCAAGATGACTTCCCCTCCGGCCGTGCATGGGAAGGTCTTCCAGCAACCTGCGGATGGTCGTTGGTTTCCCCCGGGCTCTGCCCGGTTTCTATCCACCATAATGCTGGCCGCCGTCCTATAAGTGAAATATTCTTGAGTACGGCGTAAAACACCAATCAAATAAATAAATAAATCATTTGATGGAACATGCCGTTGTCATTGAAAGCTTGTGTCTGCTCCTCTTTGAATGAACCCGTCCTAATTTTCCAGTTTATATACTTTCTTACTTAATATTTATCTGTGTGTGGTATAACGCCAGACTCAAGAAACTGGGGGAAACCCACGACCATCTACAGGTTGCTGACAGACCTTCCCATCGTCTCACGAGAGGAAGCCTTATATGTACTTTCTTAACTGGTGGTTTGCATTTTTTTTTAGAAATTAGTCTTGCCATTATTGGTACCTAGATTCCAACAATTAGGACCAGCCTCCAAAGTTCAGGAAGATGAACTTGAAGGTAAGATCTGCATACTTTACCTAACAAAAGAATATTTTAAAATATTTCACAAAATCATTAATCAGCCATTGGAAATATCTACCACTGGCAAAAATTCCTTTCTAGAGAACACTTTAGTGAGTTATGGTTTTGTCAAGTTCATATCTGTATAAAGTTGTTTTATGTGGAAAACCACAAATGTTTGCTTTAAAAAATTCAGTGACTCCCCTCCTGCCTGCCTTTCAAAGATATTAACAGCAGATTGAAACTTGTTTAACATGCAATGTCACTGCACTTTTATCGAATGTTATAATTACTTGATTATCTTTTACTTCAATATGTTTCCGTGAAAGATGTATCTAGTAACTTTTTCTTGTTATTACTCACCCGTGAATAACACGATTGCTATAGATCTGTTCACAAAACACCCTGGCTAAAAGTACACGAAAACAATAAATTGCTGCAAGTATGGGGAAAGTTACCACATATTGCTTTTAGGCTTACGTGTGGGTTAAACAGATAACGTATAGTATACCACTGATGTAACATGTAACACTCTTTTTATGTACGTGGTCGTGTACATATGTACTCTTGCTTGACAGACTACATGTAATTGTGTGCTTCTGATTGTTTCCCTCTGGCCAGAAGCTCTGACTATTTAAGCAAGTCTGCATGGTGGCTTCCATTATACTACTGATTAGCGTGCTAGCGCACCACAATGACCCAGTAGCGATCGCTGTGAATTTAGGCCCAGCGCACGTGGGAAGGTTTCCCCGGGCTCAGTCCGGTTTCCTCCCGCCCTAATGTTGACACCGTGATAAATACAATATTCTTAAATATGGCAGAAAACACCAACCACAAAATAAATACAGGACAAAATCCAGCTAAAGTTTTTGACCAAGTTTCCACTGGTGCATTCATCTAAAGCGTCAGCCTCGTTACATTACATAGTAGGTGCAGATAAGCCCTTGATCAATACCTCATCTGCTCGTCCGGTTGCGCCCTTAAGTCAGAAAGTTCGTCAGGCACCTGACTGGCCACGGGCGGTGGCATCCCTCTCGCTGTGCTCAGTTTCCTCACCAATAAATCTGTCCACCTCCTGTCCGTAAAATATTCCTCAGCACACCATATAAGATCCCAATTTGCTAAATGAATCAATCATGACATGTATAGCAAAAACGTGATATACTATAATCTCACTAAAATAATTTATCACTATTTGAACTTAATTCCTTTCCATGACGTCGGGTACTGTCCATCGTCACGACATTCGTGTTTATTTGTAGTGAAGCTTAGGACGTGCACATGGAACTTCTGTTTGACTTGACTAATAGTACTTTCGCGTTTATCTGTCACAACTGTCGTTCGTAAATATAATCGTCATGCTGATGAAAATGACTGGTCGTGGACCCTTCATTTCACCAAAGCTGAAACAAATATATGGAGCATGCATATAGTTCACACACGTGTTCTTGTTATTTGTTGTCAATACAGCCTGGTTATAAGGTCTGGACATCGTTGGTTTATTCCACTAAAATGTTGTCCTCGACCCTTTATCATTGACCTTGCCTTATTGACCCAAAAACCTCACCGTCGGCTTATAAAGAAAAATTCCTCAGTACGGCACTGAAAACAAATGAAATAAATAGTTAGTAAAATACTTGACAATTACTTATAATGTATAACTTAACCTGCTCTCATCGAAATGCATGCTTTGCATTTATAAATGTCAAGAGCAAGCCAAGTATATATGACAATTCTATATCTATATACAGAGTTTTAGGACTAGTCATCCACTTGCCGTGACAACATTCGAGACATCATAACACAAACAAAATTATTGTTAGGATTACAACCAATTTTTACATTCTAATGTGTACTTTTGTACGAATCTAACAGCGTTGTTCACAAACAAATTACATGTCTTAATATGTTTCAGAAAGTAGTTCCTAACGGATCTAATTATTCAACTCCGCAGTGAACAAATATGACTCGCGGTTTCAGTTTGTGTGTTAACGAGGGAGTAATGTCTCTCCTGCAGTTTTGTTTAACCTTCAAAGCGTCGGTAAATGACTGTATAATTTGTGGTATTCCATATCGAACCATCACGCTAGCCATGCCTTTATCCTGGGAGTCATATCAGGGCTGTTGCCGGGCTTCCCGCAGAACATTTCTTTGGGATTCATTGGGAACAGGTCGTTCACCTATAAGGCAGCATTTGGTATAATTTCCAAATCATATTAAGTCTTGATAAACAAGGCTTTTTTTTTTCGGTGGGGATGTTCTGTGAACATGTTATGACTTTAGATTCTGCTTTTTCTGCATAGCCATGTGCCCTTTATTGAGGTCTCATGTACGCATTGTGTTGTTTGGTTGTAAGAAGTGTTTTTCTCGTGAAGAGGGCTTTAACCATTCAGGTGTAAACGGGTGCAAGTCAGGTGAACCGAATCACGTGACGTTGACACAGTGTTGTGCAGAGATAATCGTTAGTCCTAAGATTTATACCCTGGTTTTATAGAGTTACATGTTGAACGGTTCAGGCTTGGATATACATACTCTAATAGAATAAAACATTTTACATGTATACCGACAACCAGAAGTGACGTAAGTTTTCTCGTACAGACTTTTCAAACCATCTATATAGGCATTATATGACTAATGTTTTTTTTTTTCATTTATTTTTTGGTCTATATATTTCATATATATTTCTTCTATATATACATTAGTGTATGTTTACTGATGATGTCACCTTTACAACTATAGTAACTTAATCACTTTGTGCAAGATGGCGTCGACTGTAAGAAAAAGACTTTTTCTATTTATGATTTATTTATTTATTTGATTGGTGTTTTAAGCCGTACTCAGGAAGATTTCACTTACACGGCGGCAGCTTACCAAAGACTGACTACATATAGAGAAAGCTTGGATACGTGCGTGCAAGGAAAGCCGTCGTCCATTTTACAGAGGAAGACTTGAGGAAATACTTGACAGGAAATCCAAACATGATGTCATATTCGAGGTCCAAAATGACATATACGATCATAAATCTCTGTCAGCCATGATTCTCATCCATGCCTGTGTGGCGCAGACATATTCATCTCTGCCCGTCAAAAGTTTGTAATGCTCACGTGTTTTGTTGGATGGAATATTGTAGATCTCTCTATATTCGTCTCTCTATATTCGTTGATTTCATCAAATTTGTAGATGTACGGGATTAAAACCAATTTAGACTGGGATCATGTATAGTAACTATTAATGCATCCATCACGATCTGACTGAAAATCAATGCCTGTTGACTGTGCGTCAGAACATCAAGCTATAGCCTGTTGCGCTAATCGAAAGAGAAACTACAGGCAATCAATTCAATTTCGGGCACTAATTGAATCCAATTTGACCATTTCCCTATATTTATCACGACGATATTTTCCCGACAAGACTATTTGAGTACACGTCTATATCGGTCTGTAAAAATCGCAGTAGCGGAAGCCCAGTGGGTTATATATGGGTATAACTGGTTCTCACGGGAGAGGAGTGTAGTCCGTGGTGAAGTAGGTCGCGCGCTCGAATCTAGCTCCGGCTGGCCCAGATGCACTACACCGTATTGTTTTTTTTATTTGATTCGTGTTTACGCCGTATTCACTTGTACGACGCCGGCCAACATTATGGATGGAGAAAACCGGACAGTGCCCGGCGGAAACCCTGGACCATTCGCAGGTTGCTGGAAGACCTTCCCACGTACGGTCGGAGAGGAAGCCAGCATGAGCTGGACTTGAACTCACAGCAATGGCGAGCGGCACCTGGGTTATTCCGATGCGATAGAGTGCTAACCACTTCGGCTCAAGTGGCCCCAAACACACCATAATGAGGTATCTTCAATATTGATAGTCGTTGAGACCGCATATAAGCATCTTACTGGTGACAATGAACTCAAACAAAACTCTTCAACATACTCCCTAGAGCGTAAAGCGCTTCCAGAGCTATATAAGCAAATTCCCATTACATTCAAAGTGATAAACACTCGCAAATGATGAAGAATCGCTTACCAAATGTCTGTATCCAGATCCAAATACACATGTCCGCGGCAAAATGTTTGGTGGTTGGGTATTAACCAAGCATGGCCATCACTATTCTCGTAAATTTTCTGAAAGACAGACCAACGGATAGACAAATACACGCCCGCATAAAAACATACATTCAACATACATGGAAGCATTAATATGATGAGATAGAATAAAACTTCTAACTTGACTTAACGGTAAATTGACAATATGTCGTATTTCGCCTGTTACGTGGGAACATTTGTTAACAATCGCATTGTCCTCGCTGATCTGGTTTCACTTTCTATACTATAGTGTTATGGGTTAAGATTCAGAGGGGCCTAGCATCAAAGCACTTAGAGCGATGACAACAGAAAATGAGCCATAAGACCATGCATTCATGAATTTATTTATTTATTTGATTGGTGTTTTACGCCGTACTCAAGAATATTTCACCTATACGACGGCGGCCAGCATTATGGTGGGAGGAAACCGGGTAGAGCCCGGGGAAAACCCATGACTATCCGCAGGTCTTTCCACTTCCGTGCATTCATGATCGGTGGCATGCAGAATATATTTGTACGAGTAATTGCACTGAAAATGAACGACTTATACGACGAGTCATCGCTGATCGACTTGTGTGCATGGCCATGTGACTAGGGTCCATGTGAACATCTCATTCCAGGTTTAATAGGGCGAAAACTTTTCATGCGCGTTTCAACAAATAAGATCGACAGGAGAGGCATAAAAGGAGATCCTGCGATCCTAGTGAGCAAATTTATCTCAGAGGATATTCAATTATCCTTGACGTTCTAAAAAGTATATACGTCAAGCCGTGAGACATGGAATGAAAATTCATGTTGACCAGTAGGGTGTATAGTTAATTTTTTACCAGAACATAAACCTGTTCCATGCCAAGAACATTGCGATACCTGACCTGAGACGCTGAATAATGTTTTTTCTGCTATATGACAAGCCATATCGACAGGAGGTTCGAGCAAATGCATAACTGCATTTATTGCAACACACATAGCTAATAGATCCAAAGTCAATCTTGGGTCGGGTCACACCTAAGTTCTTAAAAGAGGAAGTTGTAGCTTCTTCGCTTGGCTTTCAGCATTAAGAGCAACGACTGATTGACCCGTATCAATATTATGGCTCCGATAGGGAGGCTGACTTGTCTTCGGTCATCGTCTCAGTGAAGCACCACTAGATAAAAGAACGGTGGAAATCCGCCCTGCAGCAATGAGGCACATTACACGTACATGCACTCTAAGGGGTCCTTCTTCGTCATCTGACTGAAAAATTGTTAAGCACGAGGATTATCCCTAAGCACTCACTTACTCAATAGTGAATTATTTGTGAACTCGAATAAGAAAGTTCAGCGACCGATTAATGGTTTGTTACCACCCACTCCATATAAGATCCGTATTTAATCAAATAATGTAAAGGTAAGTTCGCCAGTTTGTTGTTTTTTGGTCCATAAATCCACCATTAAATCTGCCGCTCAAATCCCACGCACACCTACGTTTGTTCACAGCAACAGGATCAGACACATATAAATTACCAGACGCTCCTGTAATTAATAACGCCTGGAGGTATGCAAGTGGTTTAACGAGTTCCCTCTCAGTAACCTAGCTTCCATCTGACCCGACACAAACGGAGCAGAGCCGGCATCCACTTCTCCAGACAACGGCCTTTGATGACCACTTGCAGCGAGTCGGGGTCTCCTCCCAGACTGAACGTTATCCCGTCGGGTTTGTACTGAATCAGACTTTCGTTCTATTCCTAGTGGCAGGTTGACATATGTCTCAGTCTACGAGTGTTGCCAGGTATAGCTTCCGAAGCTAGCACAAATGGCCAACCGCAAAACTTCACCAGACTCTAATCCACAGTCTTGAACCCCTAAAAGAGGGCAGGTATAAACCCGGCATCAAGGCGAACATCCAATCTACTTACATGTATAAATCAGTGAAATTAGAAAGATAAGCTAACGTTTCTCTTACTTGTGCAATGTATTTTCAATCACCATGTTTGACATTTAACCTATGTTTCTGAACGGCCTATAATAGCTGCAACCTAAAGATTCACTTCCTTTGACCAATGATATTTAACAAATCCACCCCTGGAAGAGACTGCCTTTCATCAGAGGCAGATTTCTCGTGATCGGACTAGGAAACCATACCCAGATATATCAGGGACACGTTACTTACAATAAGCAAAGAAACTATTTGTATATCAGGGGCATATTAAACGCAACCAGCAATGAAACCAGAAACCAGAAATGGGGAAACCACATCCCCAAATTTGTATCAGTGGCACATTACTCGTACTCAGAACCGGGAAACCGCACTCCCAAATTTGTATCAGTGGCATATTACTCGTACTCAGAAATGGGGAAACTGCACTCCCAAATTTGTATCAGTGGCACATTACTCGTAATCATAAATGGGGAAACATCACTTTCATATTTGTGTCAGTGACCCATGACTTGCAATCAACATATTGATCACAATGCGCATAGAATGTATGTACGATATTTTTAGGGGTAAACTATTCGTAATCATCAAAGAAGTCCACGTGTGCGTCTCATATTTCTTGAAGGGTGCATTAATGGTAATGGGCAAAGGAAACCGAGCGTTCGATATTTGTATCAGGATAGGTTATCCCCACAGTGAACGAAAGGGAGCCTTACATATCTGATATTTGTGTCATTTTTCTAGAAAGGAACAGCGTGGCATAATTGCTATTACTGAGCAAAGGGATTCCTGGGCTTTTCCTTAAGAGTATCGCATTGACACCACTTAAATTGACAAAACTACGCTACCAATACTTTATCAAAGCCGATATAGAAGGAGGGCGGTTGTTAATTAAGCTCTCGTGGATTAAAATGGCAAATTTGAAACGACTCTTGGACTTTTGACGGATATTGTTCAAGCCGGATTTATAAAATTATATGTTTTTTTTTTCGATTGTGCCATCATACAAAACTCACGCGAAATCTCTCAAGGGCCGTGAAGGGTGTGATTTAATGTCAGGTATTTCCATCTACTTGTACGGTATAGTCTTCTAAATCCTTTTGAGAAATTCAGACTTTTAGGAATATTGCCCATATTCCTAGTATTCTGAACATCGGGGACTAATCCGCAGCTGAACTTGTGAACAACTGATGATGCTTCTTTTTAAAGTGGATTAGCTAAAAATGTGAAGTGAAAATCATTTATTTCTTGCACGAGAGTTGTTTTAGCCAATTTGAAGACATAGGTCCAAATGCATTCGATCGACACAAGAGCTTTTGGAATCCATTGCCATCTTTGTCTGAGATAGATTGCTGTACAAAGACACACTTACTCCGCCAGAGCGCCATCAATACCTAATTCACCTGTCTCTGTCTCATTCATCTGGAGAAATATATCTCTTTATCCTCACGGTAATATATGGATGTACTGAGTACGTAATGGTGCGCGGTAATAAGGGAATTTACAGCTAATGACCATTTAGGCCAATACATGGACCTATAAACCGTTTATACCTGTATTGAGAAAATGTAGCAAATATTCCTTATCTCGTACATACGTATAACTCTCTGGGTTCATCTTCAAAATGGAACAACACCTCTTTAACTGGGTGACATTGGTTTTTATCTAGAGTTTCAAGATCGATGTCTCCGATTAGAAGTTTTACTATGAAGTGCTTTAAGAGTTTGCTAGAATACGCCAAATATAAAGTACTGTCGGTGTCTTTAATTCCCTTTTATTGCGCCTTGCAATATACTCACCTCAAAACATACCTATTTATGATCCTGCTGGTGCACCAAGCATTCCCGAGGCCGGGTCAGTTTGCATTGTTTTATTGTTTCTCTACGTTAAATATGATGACAACACACCCTTTTGCGTAATTCTAAATCAGTGTCTTCAAATAAATTGCAACTGGCATTACTGCATTTTTTTAAACTTACTTGTGCTTAAGCCATGATTTTGGAGGAGGGAAAATTGCTGATACTGAAAGATTGAAGAGTTAGGAAAAAATGAGGCAACCTGACGGGAGGCTTCACCCGTTACGCGTGACCATTTGCCAACAGTCATAGTCGTCGCTGGTCTAGTTTTACTCTCTATGCTGTAGTATTTTATATGATATTGATGTAATAACTCGCTAAATCTGATGGCTCTGCCCGAAGGTCTACCTTACCATTTTGGTATGAACTACCAGTATCCATGAAAATGACTCTGATCCGCAGCGTTCTCGGAACGTGTATCTGAAAATGAAGGAAGCCAGACAAACAAGGTCATGCACCCAGCACAGCAAGGAAATCCTCTTGAAGATGTGAGAGCATTAGAATTTTCAGTTTGTTCAGTTCAATTATTCCCCAACATTTTACAAGTGCTTCCCTGGCAAGGCGGATGAAATATCGCCGACGGGGTTCTAAGCCTTAATTTTTGTCCCAATAACCTGAATGAAATGAAAAATGTAAACTGGCCGTAATTCACCGTTAAGGTGCGATTAGATTCCAATTATTTCACATGCGTTTGCTGTCTTGGTTCTGCTGTGTATGAGGAGGAATTGTACAAGGAGTAGTCTGTCTCTGACAGGTAGATGTGCTTTCCTGCGAAAACACAGCAGCAAATCGTACCACTAGTCTTGAAGCTATAATCGGCATAAATACACGGACCAATCAAAATTGATATCTGTGTGCACTTAAGCGCTAACACTTATGGCAGATTCACTCCTCTGACAAAAACCGATGTCTTTCGTTTCATATGTTTTTATCGATCAAAGAAAACGATAAAGATGCTTTAAGCTGCCTCTGAACTGTAATTTTCGGACGTTTGCCGATCTGATTCTATAATTAACCTGCTCGCCTGCTACAAATAGTTTATTACTTTCCCTGAAGAATAAGGCAAATAATGATTACGCGTAAATCGCGTGATGAAATGGGGTTTTAACCAGACCTCACAGCTCATACTTCGTAACGAGACCAACAAGGAGCCTTTTCCTTCTACAGTAATTCGAATCCAGCTTTAGCTTGGAGTTTGGAGGCTTATCAAGAAGGCAAAGGGCGCTTTACTCCACTCATAAACGCGACCGCCCTCGTACACCTATAATATAAAAATTTGGTTTGAACATCATTCAAATAAAATTACTGATAAATACAAAAATAATTCTAGACGCTTACGTCAAAGCCTGCTGTATAAGATTCACCCACATCGGAATTGTCAGACCTCTGCCAAGAATGCTTCGGTTATTTTTAACCATAATTATGTTAAATCCAACATTTTGGCAGTTGTGGAGATAGAGGCAAATCATTCATAATGTTGAGTTAACGATTTCTAAAGTGTTAAAGTGTTTTAACTTACATTTGTAACATCATCTTATATCAAATAAACATATTCGGCATTCTAAATGTTAAAAATCTGGTAATCTAGCATTATATTGATGTCTCTGATCAATGAATATGCGGCGTAACATTTTAAAATGTCGGCACTGGAATTTTACAGCCATTAAAATGTATAATTTTAGCAATTAGGAAATTACAACTTAACATTTGTTTCTTAAGTGAATATCGCATAAACCTGAGTCAGCCAGTAAGCGATGACGGGGTATTCACAAAGATATCCATATACTGAAGTAAAACGAACCATTTTCTGGTATAACAAAGGAGTTCTTGTATAATACATGTAGGCCTGCTTGTTAAGCACACATAATGCATAAGGTATTTCTGTGTTACAAGTTCCCCATTGCACGTTATTAATTTTTTCCTCACGGCAAACGCGCTATGTTGTATGTATCCGCCAAAAGTTGCAACAGTGGCAATAAAGTGACATTATGGATAGTAAAATCACTCCCATCGGGTGGACTACCTGCTAAGAGATCCTACCTCGGGCAACGCAATACATGGTTTGTATTGGAATCTGACAAAGACAGGCGTTTGGTCTAGACAGACAGTGTTCTTCGCCTGGATTTAACTTCTAACTGTAGCGTGACTTTAACGTAGTTAACATTTTGGTCAGGCTTCAGACTGTGAATATTATGTCTGTGGAAACCACTATGACCTTTACAGGTCTTTTACGAGCTGGGTGAATCTTACAGGCTAGGGAAATTATTAGAGTTTGATAGAGTAGGGGTGAATTTGGTACGCCTAGCTGTTAATGTTCAACAATCTTGGGCTAGACGGAGTTCTGAAACACTGGGCAAATCTGTTTTCTAGGCATCTATCTCAGACATTTTACTGCAAAATCAAACTTTTTGCTCTTTTCCAACATACTCATATTTCATCAAAATGTTATTACTTTGTTCCAAATTCATATTTATTTATTTATTTATTTATTTATTTATTTGGGGTTTTACGCAGTATTCAGTATTTAAGAGTATTTCAGTTATATGACGTTGGTCAGCAGTATGGTAGGAGGAAAACCGACAACCACCCGCAGGTTACTGCAGACATTCCCACGGATTCTAATTTAAAGACGACAGTGTATCAATCTTTCTGCTTATGAGAATGATGGATTAAACTATCTGCTCTGTATTTTATTTATTAAATTTGATCTCTTGTCAAGTGGAAACTCGATAAAGTCCTGTACGCCTGTACGAAAGACGGTCCTACGTTGTGAATTTATTTGTTCTTTCCATTATTACGTCATAAATAGTGGTGTATATGTGAGCATAAATCACATATGAAGTACACGCGCATTGCAACGTCATGGAAGAAAACGAAGCGTTCTGCTGTCATTTGAACTGCCTGTGTAGCTTTTCATCAAGTCTACGATTACATGGGATCCATTTTAACTGCCGTGAGTTGTTGATTTAAAGAGTTACAATCGTAATCTACCCACTCTTTATTTGGAAGAGCTCAGCTTGGATAGATCATCACAGGTGTAAATCTTGGCAAGATGCCAACGGAAAAAAATGGTGTTATATTGTATTATATTTGTGCTTGATACTTTCCAGAACAAGGTGTGGTAAAATCAAGTATTTATGCTTTGTTGAACCCACTGAAAAGAAAATTGTCGTCTTTTAACTTCATTCATTAGCTTCAAATAAGTCACCGACATTACTTTGTGATCTACATAGCTTGGGATTATAGCTGTGTCAAATTATATTTGAGTTTAAAATAATAGTTGCCCCAATATATCTACAATTTGCATTTTTGGACTTTTATATATACTCTGTCAAAGAAGAAACGCATAGGTGAAAATGTCCAAAGAAAGTGTTGAATGTTAAAAAATATCGTTTCTTGTGTAGAATTACACATGGATAATTATGATTTTCGATGCTTCTGGAATATGGCAACATGGCCAACTACACTGAAAAGAAAATTATCACACGTTGGGGAGCATTTCTGTTAATTTGTGTTAAGCGACATGAAATATTCAGATTTTGACGAATGCAAATAAAACTTGGGAAAATACTGAGGCGGTGATAGGTATTTGAAGCTGCAATTCTGGCAATGATGTGCCTTTCCTATTTCACTGTAAATGAGTTATAACACGCCGAGACTTGCGAATCGAAACATTTCGATTGGCCGCCTCCAGTTAGGTGAATCGCAAACACAAGTCGCACGACACGTGAACGTCAGACAGAGCACTATTTCCCGTCTTTGGAACAGCTTCCAGCGTCTCCAATCAACAGAAGACCGGCCCCGAAATGGTAGACCTCGCATAACAACTGCAGCACCGGGTCCGGGTCCATCACTTGCGTCACCGAACTAACACAACAACGAACACAGCTGGGCGCGTACCTGGTTTAAGGTGTCTGCAAACCATTCGAAACCGACTTCGATGATCTGGTTTACGTGCCAGGAGACCATACGTGGGCCCGTTCTGCAACGCCAACATCGACGTTTACGCGTTCGCTGGTGCACGAATGTTCAGGGATGGAACTTAAGAGACTGGCGGCGAGTATGGTTCAGCGACGAGTAGCGTTTCCTTTTACAGAGACATGATGCACGACAACGCGTATACAGGCGCCGCAATGAACGTTTTGCCAACAACTGCGTCGCCAAAGTTGACAAATTCGGTGAAAGCAGTGTCATGATGTGGGAAGCCATCCCCTACACAGGCAGAAGTGAACTGGTGCTTGAACAAGGCAACCTGACAGCTGTAAGCTATCGGGAGGAAATTCTGCGCCCTCACATGCTTCCCATTTTGGATCGACAGAGAGAACTCTTTCAGCAGGACAATGCCAGGCCGCATGCGGCACGTATAACAGTGTAATACCTCAGTGTGTTGCCATGGCCATCAAGATGGCCAGATCTCAACCCTGTGGAGCATCATTGGGACGAACTGGACAGAAGAGACAGCGACCCTCGGGCATTGCCTTCTGCTAATGACCAAAGAGCAGATAATAAATTGCTTTATTATACCGAAAATCTGATTGAGTTATACTTGATTGCCTTAGTTTCCTGATCTATTCACAAAATCATCAGTCGAATGTGAAACGAGAGATCGCCATGTACTTTTCTAAGTGCCGACAATGCTGACTAAATGTCACCATCCGAATTACGGTTGTTTGAAAAATGCCACTATTTGAAAGGATATCTGCTGTAAATTAAAAACCAAAAAAAAAAAAAAAAAACCACAAAAAAAAAAACAAAAACAAGAAAATATATACGATTCGTCTTTTTTTTTTTTTTAATGTTGAAAGAACGGTGGTCGGGCATTAAAAATGCCGGAATACATAAAAATGACCCATAATTAAATTAAACCTATCAGAATCGCAGTTGTCTTATCTGACGGATATGCCCAAGTTAAACCGTCACGATTGTCAGCCTTATCCCAAGCTATTCATCCAGGTCAAACTCATACACAGAAATAACAGCTTTTTGGTGTATTTTGTTCACTTCCTTCTTGAAGAAAGTGTTAGTAGTTCATTTAATCGTTTATCAGTTCTGGTATGCCTTTAAAAGCCATCTCAATTCCTGTAATTTTTGTCTGTTGAGTTAATCTGAACAAATCTGGAATTTACACGCTGTAATTAGACGTGGAAATCTCACAAGCATTAACTCCCTTTTCAACGTAAAGAGTAACGAATTAACCTTGACTGATTTGACAAATACGAATCAATTCAATAATTCTGCCACAAAAGACGTACAGCTGCTTATAATTATGCTGCGCAATCCAGATCGAGTTTGAATTGAAATGCCTGATGGTAAAGTGGCCCCTTGCAGAAAACAGTGATTCATCGAAAGACGTATTCCCTGCATAAGGGCAGAATATAACTAGCATTTAAATCAAGCAATGATGAAACATATCACTCACTAAATCCTCTCGTTTCTGTGTTTCTCTTCTCCTTATAAACACGTCGTGATATACAATTTCTGCTCACCGATATGTTTAAAGAATGCTATGCGCCAAATGACATCATTTCGCAAACACCTCAATTTTTAAGAGTTTTTCTATGTGTCCTCTCTCCACAATGGCGTAAACACCAATCAAATAAATAAATTCATAAATAAAATCAAACACATCAAAGAATTTGTAATTGTTTAACACAGAATTAAAAACCACTGGGGTCGTTAAGTCAAATTACTGACAACAACTATTGAATGTTTACCGGTATCCTCAAATTAATGTTCACGTATCTCACTGACTTCTCTGACAGTTTTAGCTTGTAAATGACCCTTCCACCATGTGAACATTATCTGTAGACCGTTATACGGTTACGTGAGTACCGGGGCGGATCTCCTGACACCTGCCAACCTCAGCAAATCCCCGTGGCATATGGTGGTCACTGTATTGATGTCCGGTAAAATCTTAATTAAGGACCATTTTGATCGAGTGTCTGTAATATCATGTATAAGCGCGTATAGCGCCACAACAGTTTATGTACACATGTAATGACTGCGCCCATATGGCCATAGACCCCATTAATTTTCCTTTAGCGACAAAGTTAACAATTAGTGCCGTAGTCCCAAACATTCCGTGGCCAATAAACTTTCGTGCATACCTGGCCCAGCCTGTGAGAGAGAGGCCATAAAAATTTTGACATAGGTTGACCGTCAAAATCTGTACCTTTCTATGCCGGCAGCTGGTAGGGGTGCCTAGCAACGCCAAGGGGACGTAACTCGCAGCCTCATCCACACCTATCTCCTTGTGTCCTCTCGCCCAGAATTTTCAAACTTTCATCATTAAAACTCATACCTGCCCAAAGCTTAAAATATATCCATCATTTTGATACCAAGCTTGCACCTGTACACCAAAAATGGTTGGGCTGGCAACGAAAAAAGACTGCATCCTAAAATACACCGAATTACCTCCCGAAAAACGGTAGATGTAATGGTGTACCGCATCCATATAGTAGGCCTACACGCTCCATCGATGTTCACTGTCAACACAAACTTTTACGTACGAAGCTTTGTGTGACTTTTCTACATATTTTGGAGACGAGGATGCGTTCTGTGCTATAGACTGTTCTATCGATGGCTTCGCACGGAAAAATCGAGGAATTTGATGAAAAGCCGAGCGGCAGTTGGGCAGAATACATTGAACGTTTGGAACATTACTTTATTGCTAATGGAGAAGCGTTCAGTCCTACTCAGTGTTTGTGGAGGAAGGACTTATAAACACATATGGAATTTAGTTGCCCGTGAAAAACCTGGCGAAAAAAAGAAAAACGTTGAACGAACTGATAAACATCGTCGGTTCAGAGATGCAAACTCAACAGTCAAGTAAGGGCCCTGGGCGCTGTCAATTGATGTATTTGTGTCGACTTTTCTGAACACTGTGACTTTGGACGATCTCTAAATGAAATGCTCAGAAATAGGCTGATATTTGGAGTGAAAGATGACGGAATCTAAAGAAGATTACTGTCGGAGCGTGGATTAACGTTCCAAAGGGCGTATGAAGTAGTTACAGCTATGGAATTAGCAGCTGGAAACACCAAGGACCCCCAACACACTCAGCAATCCACACAACATGTAAAACCAGCAGAAGTCAAGAAAATTCAGGCCAAACCAAGTAAGACTTCGTTCACACTATGCGCTCACTGTACGGGAAATCACGAGCCATTTAACCTGTGTTTTCTGTAAAAAGAGGGGAAGAGAACAGGATTGTTGGAACAAACAATAATGTGGTAATAATTCTGGTCAAGCGAAACAAAGTCACCCAAAGTCGTCAGGCCCTAACAAAACAAATGGCGTCGAAAACCACAGCAAGCCAATCTTGCAGAACGAGAGGCCAAGCCTGTCGGGGAAGACGAAGACGTCTATTCAGTGTTAAGTCTTCGGCGTTATGGGGACAGGAAACCATATGTTTCTCCTAGCAATAGATTCCTATACAAAGTGACTGAAAATCTTCCCAAGTAATGAATCGACTAGTAGTTCCTCCATTGAGAAACTACTTGACACCCACGGCCTACTGGATCAGATTGTATTGGATAACGGTACTAGCTTCACTAGTCAAAATGAAATTAACCAAATCTTGACTTCTCCGCATCACCCAGCATCGAACGGGAAAGTAGAGCGAGCGGTTCAGTTCTTCAAAGGGACTATGTCCAAGATAAAAGGCCGTTCCATTCAAGACAAACTGAATCAGTTACTTTTTGAGTATAGAATCACACCATAGACCATAGCTTGTCACCTGCTGAAATGTTGATGAATCATAGACTCAAATCCAGACGGGACTTATTGTACGCAGATATTCAAGGACGCATTGACGAGAGGCAACAACAGCAGAAGACATACTTTGACCGACATGTGAAAAGTCGCACTACATTGGAAAACGACAGGATCTATGTTATGGCGACGGGAAGAAATGGAAATCAACAATTGTGCAGAAAATGACAGAACCTTTGTCTTACCCTATTCAAACACCAGACGGACGAATCTGTCGACACCAGGATCACTGGCTTCGCACTGATATCAACGATGCCAACAACAGTGGTAGTTCTCTTTGTGATAGTCACGTGGAGACTAATAATGTTCCAGAGACTACACCAACCTCTGAACCAGTGCAACCTACCTTCTAGAGGCAGAGTGAGAAAGAGATGAAGCGTTATCTTTCACGTGTTAGAGAGTGACCCTCTTATTTGAAAGACTATGTTCAGTGACTTTTAATTGTTGAAGATGTTACACTGTTCTTTTGGTATTTGTTTATGACAAAGAATTACCTTATGTTTGAACTGACTCGAATGATTCTACTAAGACTGTGAATAATTAACTTTGCGTCAGGATATTCGAAGTACAAGCTGTGCTGACGGACATGTATATTATTTCTATATTAGCAGTCGTCATTGTCAATGTTTTATTCTTTCCATGGTAATATTTTCACTTAAATGTTCATTAACAATGATCTTTGTACCACATATCAACATATTACTCCGTAAACATGTAACAGCTGCACTTTAAATGTTTTGTATCAAGTCAAATGCACATTCTCGGGATTTGACGAGGTACGAAACAAGGTTCAGCGGTATTGAGTGACACGACAAACACAAAGACGGTGTAAAGGTCTATTCTACACCCCCCCCCCCCTCCCAAAAAAAACGAAGAAAATGTGCCAAAAACTGCATATTTCATGCTGCCATTCTGTTTTACTCCCGTCACAGAGGTCATACAGTTTAGACCAATCAACAGCAAGTTTAGGACATAGAAGTTGACCTGAATAGGTCAACGCTGCGTATATATGACGTCATGTTCCCTGACGTAGAATTGTAAAAGTTTGCTGCACATGTATTATGACGTCATACCGCTGAACTCAGATTGGAACGTCTTGAAACAAATCTTTCTTTTTTAACGTCACCGCGTCTGGGTGTGAAATATAAAATATGTAAAAACAAGCGCAATATCTATAAACTGTGCGAAATAACATTTTTATCACTGAAGGAAATTCCGATAGTAGACCTTTATATAAATCAGGAAGCAAATCTAACAAGTACAAGAACTCAAATTCTTTTATTTGCAGACATAAATAGCATGAAATGATATATCTCGCAGAGGTAAACCTACCGCCGGTGTGTTGCGCGACACACTTGATGTTGTCAGCAAGGTCATCCCTATTTAATATGTGTATTTGCACACGGCCCGCAACTAACAGTGGGGTAGAATGGTGTACCTGACTAAAGCTGCTTTGTTCACAACAACAGGATCAGACACATATAAATTACCAGACACCCTTGTGATTAATAACGCCTGGAGGTATGCCAGTGGATTAACGAGTTCCCTCTCAGTAACCCTCTACCTGATCTGACACAGGCGGAGACAGAGCCGACATCCACTTCTCCAGACAACGGTTTTTGTTGTACACTTGCAGCGAGTCGGGGTCTCCTCCCAGACTGAACGTGGTTATCCCGTCGGGTTTGTACTGAATCAGACATTCGTTCTATTCCTAGTGGCAATAGACGAAAGTCTACGAGTGTTGCCAGGTATAGCTTCCGAAGCTAGCACAAATGGCCAACCGCAAAACTTCACCAGACTCTAATCCACAGTGTTGAACGCCCAAAAGAGGGCAGGTACAAACCCGGCATCAAGGCGAACAGCCAATCAACATATATATACATTAGTGAATACTTTAGGAGATAAGTCAACATGTCTCTTATTTGTGCAATGTATTGTCAGTTACCGTGTTTGTCATTTATCCTATGCTGTGGAAAGGCTATGGTTGATTTAGCCCAAAGACTCGCCTCCATTGAGCATTGATGTTCAGCAAATCAGTCCCTGGAAGGTAGGGCCTTTCATCGGTGGCAAATTTCTCGTGATCAGACGAGGAAACCATACACAAATGTATCAGCGGCACATTACTCACAAAAGCGAAAGTGACCGATATTTGTATCAGCAGGAAACTAAATGCAATCAACACTGAAATCCCGTGTTCGATATTTGTATAAGGGGTTCATTGCTTGCAATCCGAAAAAAGGAACCACTCTTCGATGTTTGTCTAATAGCGTTACTCGCAATAAGCAAAGCAAATCAGACTCCAATATTTGTATCAGGAGTACATTGCTTGTGACGATAACAAGGAAAACCACACTCCGATATTTGAATCAGGGGTACATCGCTTGCAATGATAACAGGGGAAAACCCTCTCCGATATTTGTACCACAGGCATATTCATCGCAATGATCAATAGAAACCCCGTGTTATTGTATTCGGGGCTGACAATCAGCGACGAAAACCTAGGATATCCAATGTTTGCATCACTTGTGGAGCATAACATTATTGGTGTTACCAAGCAAAAACATATGCTTTTCTCTAAGTGTATCACTGCAAATGGACGAAACTGTGTTTCAGATGCCTTTAACAAAACCGGTTCAACAGGTGGTCCTAAATTAAGCTGTCGTGGATTTAAACGGCTTACTGCAAAGGCCTCTGGGGGGTTTTGACAATTTTATTTAAGCCAGATTTAAACCATCGATTCTTTATGAATAAAATCATGTAGTTTTTCAGTTGGAGTAAATCATACAAAGGTGACGAGAAAATCGCGGCGGCCCTGGAGGCTGTTATCGGCCTGTTCAAAATCTTTTTGAGAAATGTAGATTTTGGATCTTACTCAGATTTGTAGGAATCTAACGATGTAACTATTCTGGCCCTTATCCACAAATGAACTTGTGAACAACAGGTGCTGCTGCGTTTAAGAGCGGAAGATTTATTATATGTTCAACGAAAATATACACAGCCGTTTAGGTTAAAGGATGAAGCCAAATCCTTTATTTCTTCGACGGGGATTGTTTTAGCCAGTTTGGAGACACATGGTCCAGACGCATTCCATCGACGCAAGAGCTTTTGGAATCCATTGCCATCCTTGTCGGAGGTAGATCGTTGTACACACACTTACCTCGTCAGAACGTTATTAACACCCCAGTTATCCGTCTATCAGGAGAAATATATCCCTTTATTCTCACAGTAATGCATGGATAACGAGAGTACATCACGAACTGAGGTCACAGGACAGTTTACAGGTTAGCGAATGACCATTTAGGTCGATATATGGGGCTATATACTGTTTATACCTCTATGACGAAAATGTACCAAATATTCCTTATCTCATGTAAGCGTATAACTCTCAGGATTCATCCTCAAAGTGGGTGAAGACCTCTTTAACCTGGTGAGATAGGGTCTTTTTCTTGTTGCTCAAGACAGAGACTATAGCGTGTATGGAGTGATTGGCTCACCTTTCCGGGTAGCGTTATAAATTTTCAAGATTGATATTTTTCATTTTTAAGGAACCATTACAAGTGTTTTAAGAGTTACGAACCAATCAAATTTGATTTCTGCGCAGAGCTAAGTACTATAACTATCCAATGTGTTAACAGATACGCACCTCTATATTTCATTGAAACACTGGCATCTGTTCTGGAGACAACACCAATGTCTTTCTTTAATGATGTTTGTATCGATCAGAGAAAACCATATTTTTTGCTTTAAGCGGCGTCTGGGTTGCACACAGTGATTCTAAAATTAACTCGCTCGTCTGCTAAAAATAGTATATCAATTTCCAAAAAGAATAAGACAAAATATTGAATACGGGTATATTGAATATTGAATAGCAATGGAGTATATGTAAAGGCCAATGTAGGACACCAGATATTTAGCCACACCTGATTGTTTGCTCTACTTCTTTCTAAAACGACATCTTCACAAGGAATCCGACTGATGAATTACTCCAAATATTCGTTATATTACGTTATATGGTGCGTGTCTGTCCGTGATACTGTCCAGAATCAGGAGTGTTAGAATCATGTATTTCTTCCTCGTAGAACTCACTGAACACAAGATTGTGGTTTTATAACTTCCTTCTACAGCCCAAAAAATCTCACCGACAAAACCTGGTGATATATGTAACAATTTTAATGAAGTACAGAAAAGAGGCTAAATTTTGGGTTTAAAAATAATAGCTGTCTGTTATGTCCACCACTTGCATTTTGGTCTGTTACATATATGCCTTTATGCTTTTTGTGATATTTAGAATGCTGCACGGACCACGTCTTGAACGAATTTCCGAAAAATATCGGAATATATATATATAATATATAAGAAAAATATCTTGACGAAATATGGAAATTTTGCAATGCGCCATACATTATATGAAGCGAACGTCATCCAGCTAATAAAAGTTACAGTTTGATGTAAAATTAATTACATCCCATGAGGTCAGTGGGTGAAAATAATGTCACGAGCCTTGAATCCCTGGGGTGAGCTGACCTGGCCGAGGTCAAAGGTTGAGGTCGCATCGATGTACATTGCTTTCTGCTAATGACCAAAGTGTAGATAATAAATTGCTTTATTATACCGAAAATCTGACTGAGTTATACTTGATTGCCGTTCTAGCCGTCTTTGTTTCATGGGTTATTCACAAAATCTTAAGTCGAAGGTGAAACAAGACGCAATTTAACTTTCTAGCAGACGACAGTATTGAGCTATTATTGCCCATGTGTCGAATGTTTCTTCCAGGTGAGACAATTAAAAGTGATCAATTTAAATACAAACTTGCCTTCGAAGGAGCTGAAATCCTTTCCTCAGGAGCAATGGAGTATAACCCATTTAGTGTCAGGAAACTCTGTTACACGTAGTGTGGTTGTCGCTGATCAGCAACCAAAGTTAATTAGGTAAAAGTATTCCGTCAATTTCTCATACTCTCTGAAGCACTGATTGACTCATTCCAATTTACAATTGCTCCCTATTTGAATGGATAACGCCTGTCTTTTGGAATTAAAAATATTATGGTAAATACAAAAAAAAAGAAAACAGATAAAATTCCGATTTTTGTTGTTGGTTGACAAGAGGTACACAGATCAACAATTTGATGTTCTCGTTGTTTTTTTCTTATCAACACTTCTTGATATGTAATTACAGCTTACCAATGTGTTCAAAGAATGCTGTGAGTCAGATGACAACGTTTGACAAAGATGTGGGAGTCTGTAACTGTTTAACATAGAATTACAAAATACTAGAGTCGCTGAGTTACATAGCTAACATTAAAGGAGCAGAAAATGTAAACATTACAAGTTCAGATGAAAGAGTTTGCAAAAATTAGTAGTAATTGTGCTCTTCAATATTTTTCTGGATTTTTCTTAAACGAGAAAAAGGCATTGAGAGTAAGTTTTGTATGGTCGTTTTGGGACAACCTTTCGGTACATATTGTCTAAGCGTAATAATGTTGTAAATGAGGATGTAACACATGTTTAATAAATATATTTGCTCTAGAATTTGTTCTTTTGAGCTAACAGATGTGTTCAATCTGAATTGTGGTCATATTTATATTTTTAATATATTCATAAATATTATCATAATTCAGATAAAATGCATGTGTTTGGATATAAGTAACAATTCCCCTTTCTCCTGAAAGAAAAAATCGAAAAAATCGTTAAAGACCAGATCTGCTTTTCGCATTATTTTTATGTTTTATTCTCCTTGAATTACTAATTGTCTATCCACAAGTGGATCTCCACTTATGCCTCTCGGCTCGATTCAACCTATAAATGACTGAGTCACCTTTACCAGTACACCTGTATACCGGTGCGTGAGTGCCGCAGCTCACCTATTTAATGATATATCATGTGGTTAGTGGAAGGCTAACACCGACAAGGCGCTGTAGATACTTGACCCAAGGGATTTGCCGAGATTGGCAGGTATCAGACGTTTAGTAGTTCTAATTGAGAGCTATTTTGATCGAGTGACAAGTGTGATCGAATGAAGATGGTTGAGTCTATAGACTCAGTATGATATCTGGCGTGCACAAAGTCATATTAGTACACAATTCAGAGACAATCGTACTTTAAGTTCACCACACAGGAGTAATGATTTATATTAATAACAGATATCTTTGTAACGTGTAGTGTTCCATAAAGATAAAACAGCTGTAATTTAACTATTCTGTAAGTCCTAGGTAAGTAGGGCCTGGCATTTTTGCTGTTTTGGTGGTTGAACATTTATCAAACGCTGTAGACCCGAGTTTGGTCATTCAAAAGACTTTATAAATGGTACTCAGAGGTTAGAGCAAGGAAACGTGGCCTGTTGTCCAGGTGGGTAGCTGGGGTATCATGTATTCGGCATGATACTTCATGAAAATAATGATTAATTCAGCTTGGACCCGAGTCGACATTGTGCAAGAACACGTGCCCGATTTAATCCTGAACCAGACTGCTTCGTTCGCTTAAATCCTGGATCTAAGCGTGTGCACCCAATCGACTTCTGACCAATCAGGTTGAAGACTGGAATCCAGCTTTGACTCTTTCATCTTGGCTTTGTTGTCAGGAGACTTATTAAGAAACCGTTTTTCTCCTTCCATAACCCACTTACATTTACCTGATAGATAAAATATCCGGCTTTGAACACCAATGAAATAATCAAACAGATAAACGAAGATGTGAAGGAATAGTTTGATCTACTTCTGTCTAAAGCGATATGTTCGAAAGGAATTCCATTGTAGAATTACTCTCTTAAACACTTTGTATCTATATTTAATTATGTTAAATCCACCATTTTGGCAGACATGGAGTCAGATCCAAAGTATTCATAATGCTATGTTACACTTTCTAAAGTGTTAGGAAATGAATACTTCGCAAAATGTTTTGCAAATGTTGTAACAGAAAACTATCATACATTAAATAGGGGGCCCTGGTGGTCAAATTGGTTAGCACTCCAGCTCACCGCAACGATCCAGGAGCCTAATACCAATGCAGTAGCTGTGAGATCAAGTCCAGCTCATGCTGGCTTCCTGCCCTACTGGGGAGGTCTTCAGCAACCTGCGGAAACACGGTTTTCGCCGGGATTTGCCCGGCTTCCTCCCGCCATAATACTTAAAATCTTGTAATTTATAATTGTATTACAACCCGCAAACAATAAATAAACGGGGTAACATTTTAAGACTATGACAATCTGGTAGTTTTACAGCCTTTAAAATGTTGTTTTTAATTTTAACAAATGAAAAATATTGTCACATAAATGTTTTGCGTTTTAAGAGAGTAAGGAGATCTTACAAGTCAGTCAATATGTGATGGAGGTTACGGAGGCCACACACACAAGAGCTCCAAATTGCAGTAGTAGAACACATCGGTTTCTGTTGTTAACACGGAGTTCTTGTATACTACCTGTTAAGTATTCCAAGGGCAAACAAACAGTAAAATCTACGTACGTAACTTTGGAACACTTTGTCACAAGTTCCCCATTGCACGTCAAGCAGTTTTCGATCAGCAGCCTGTATTAACTTCTCTGTGGCAGGCCGCAGGGCACACGCCCAGGGCCCGCCGGTGCAAAGAGGTTCCAGCTACAATCGATTGTAGACCCTACAATTGAGTTTACTATTGATTGTAAAAGTACGGCGATTGAAATTTTTTGAAGTTACAATTGCGATCTTTGGCCATATTTGACTCGTACATAAAGGTGTAAATGAACAATGTAGTGGTCAAAAACTTCATTTTCAAAAAGTTCTAAATCATAATGATTTAGCGGCTAACAACGTAAACATATAAAAAGTGCTCGTAACATCTTTTTGAGGTAATTACATGCCACATCTTCTCAAACCGTGTCGAAAAGTACTGGGGGACGAACAAAAAGCCCCGACGGACGAAAACCCAGCGAACAATAGCCGCGCGGACAAAACTCGAGGCGGACAAAAGTGAAGTGACGTTTCAGATTTCAATACACGTTTGCAATCAATAGAACCTCTTTTTACTCGTTCAGTCTCCATGTATTTTAAAAGTTTTTGACGACATCGGAAAGAGATATATCTCTCAGCGGTATACAGAAGGCTCAATCTCCATTCCAGGCTTATCTGAAAACTAAAGAAATCTACAAGAATGATAACCAATTGCCGTATGTCAATTGTTCCGGAAGTGTAACTCACATGCTATAGCCTAACGCCTCTAAAGAAAATGGTTGATTCCAGTGATGGTGATGGTTTCAACCTCAGAAATCAAAAGAAACAAAACATGCCTATTTCGATCGTTCTGAGTGTAGATGTTCAAAAACATGCAGCCAACATTCATTTTTCCGGATTTAGGGGAGTAATACATAAATTTTAATTTACCCAGTTGATATAGAATGCTTTCGATGTAACGTTCAGATCAATGGTACCTTTTATTTATCATATACATCCATCTAGGGCATATAAAATAGAAAAATAATACACAGTAGCCTATGAAAATCAATTATTTTTTATAGTCTTTTTTAGAGTATTCAAAAATAATATTACTCTTGTGAACTATAATAATCAAAAGTTTTAAATACATCTGTTACAGTAAACACATAAAATTACATAAGATGCCGAAGGTAAGATGTAAACCGATTCAAAATGCATACCTTATGGTAGCCGCGAGGTGATACTGTGAATGGTAGTAACCTAAAACCTGTGTGCCATGCTGAAATATTTCAGCCAAACAAATTAGTGGAGTGGTACTACGTAGAGTAAACTTTGCTCGACGGAAAGCATTCAATAATAATATTAGAGGCATTAGAGACAATCATTTTGGCGATTTTGTTTTCAAAACGTACGTGTACAACGCTTATGAGGCGAAAGTTGTTCCCGTCAAGAAATATTTGGGATCATGTTGTCATGACTGTCGGGTATATTTTGTTGGTTAATTAAGACGACGGGGCTTTTGTCCATCAGAGTTTTTGTTCGCCGGGGTCTTAGTCCGAGGGGCTTTTGTCCGCGAGGCTTCTGCCGTTAATCCTTGGGCAATTGTAAATATTTGCAAGTGAGTCGACCGGATTGTAATTTCTGATAGTAAGTTACAATTATCGTTGCTTACAATCCCTTCGTGCAAGTGGGTGTCCATTGTTAGCTAAGGCTACTAATTTGATCCGAGTGATTTACAGTCAGCTTAGGGTTACGATAACTTGTACAAGTTGGCCCCTGTATTGTAAACCATATGTGGTAACAATTTGACAGTAAACTGACATTGTGGATGGTAAAGTCATACCCATCTTTAAACTACCTGGTAAACGATCCTATATTGGTTTATGCAACAATGCTTCCAACTGGACTGTGTGACATTGGCTGGTCTTGATACAAACAGCCAGCATTTATCGCCTAGATTTAACTTTTGACTCTTCTGTGACTTTGACGTTGTTAACATTGCGGTCGAATTTCAGACTTGGAATATCATGTCTGCGGTGTAGACTCTGACGCTTGTAGATCTCTTACGTGTTGATAGGGAACTTTAGTTGGGTTTGAGGGATTTAGTAGACCTAGATGTTTAGTAAATTTGCCAGATTCAGTGGACACGTATTCTTCCAATAAACCTGACCTCTTGTCCAATTATAACGGGATCAATTTTTACAGCTGCGCGTGAGTTGTTTATATGTTGATTGAAAAAGACGACAGTTATAACTGTAGCCAATCCTCTCTTTACTTGGAAGAGTCCAACTTGGATAGGACATCACAGGTATAAGTTTTGGCAAGATGCCAACGGAAAAACATACGTTATATAGTACGTGTATCTACTTGATACTTTCCAGAATCAGTTGTGTTAGAATCATGTATTTGTACTTTGCAAAAGTCTCTGAACAGAAGATTGTCTTTTGACTTTCTTTATATTCATGTATATTTATTTAACTATTAACTATAGTAGTGCATGTTTAATAAATGCAGAAAACAAATATACTAAATTTTGAGTTTGAAAATAATAGTTATCATTTTCATGTCCACCACTTGCACGGACCACATCTTGTACGAATATTCGTAAAATGACTATTAAAGAAAAATATCTCGATGAAATATGGAAATTTTGCAATATGCCATGCATTATATGAAGCGGTCGCCGTTCAGCCAATGAAAGTAACAGTCTGATGTAAAATTAATTACATTCCATGAGGTCAGTGGATGAAAATAATGCCCAGAACCATGGATCCCTGGAGTGAGCTGACCTGACCGAAGTCAAAGGTTGAGGTGGCGTCAATGTAATGAAGAGACAGCGAGCCTCGGGCATTGCTTTCTGCTAATGACCAAAGTGTAGATAATAAATTGCTTTATTATACCGAAAATCTGATTGAGTTATACTTGATTGCCGTACTAGCCGTCTTTGTTTCATGGGCTATTCACAAAATCTTAAGTCGGAGGTGAAACGGGAGGCAATTTAACTTTCTAGCAGACGACAGTATTGAGTTATTATTTCCCACGTGTCAAATGTATCATTCCGGGTCAGAGAATTAAAAGTAGTGACTTTTGCCATCAAAGGAGCTAAAATCATTTCTGTAGGAATCGATGGCGTATATTCCATTTAGTGTCAAGAAACTCTGTTACACGTTGAGTGGTTATCACTGAAGAGCAACCAAAGTGAATTACGTAAATAAAGAGTCAATAAAATAGATAAAATTCCGATTTTTGTTACTGGGAGAACAACAGATACAGTTGACAAGAGTAGCACAGGAGATTAACAATTTGACTGAAAAAACAAATGTTAAGTAAGAGGCAAAACCTCAAGCATACCTATACACACATACACATACACGTACATATCGAAGGATGGGTCAACAAAAGTTCAGGCCGTTCACACGTGTCATGTATTAACAGTCGAAAGCACTACGCCATAGCATGCGGGATACATTAACACTTTCAGTTGTCAAGGTGTCGAGTGGAAATCCATGTTGCTCTATGCATAAAGCCTGAGCTGCGGTACTCTTTGGTTTGAAAGGTATATGCTTGATGTTTTTGTTTATAGTGGTTATAGTGTCCTTATTACTTGCAGATGAAGATTTAAAACAGACAGGAAGTTGTGGTTTGCCCGATATAAGGAGACAGGATGGGAGTGTCATGAGATCATATTTCACTGAGGCAGCGCAATAGATATTCAGTAAAGTAAGACTTGCTGCAGAGTGGATATGAATGAATGAATGAGGTTTAACACCACACTGTAAATATTTCAACCATGTCATGGCGAATCATGTTAGAACCATGAAACGGTTAGTTATTGGTACACGAATGCTAAACCTGACATATGCTGAAATATGTTGAATGGAGAAATTGCACTTTTAACGATATGCCGAGTACGTTGAGATGTTACAACGTTGGGTTATATTTTGAGTGTAATTAATGTATATAAAGACATAAACAGAGGAAAGGATTTCCATGTCGGCATTGTCGGATTTCCATGTATTTGCCACTTACAGAATAATAAAATTGCTGATGTAATTATATTTTTTCGGAGGTATGTATTCATACACGGTGCAAAGATCTCTGTTACTGTTTTAATTGAACACATTACTACTATACGGTAAACTTAACCTACGAGTATCTTTGAATAAATACTAATATGATAAAATAGTAGGTGACACTGCTTGTTAGTGAGGATTCTAAGTTCATAGTTGTGATTCTGAGTTTATAGACGCAAAATCATCTGCATTCGAAGATATCGGACACTCCATCAAAATACCTGTTCATTAGAACTTTACTGGACATCTGACACCTGCCAATCAAAGTAAATCCTCGGGGTCAAGTCTTCACACCTCTTGTCGTTGTCAGCTTTCCGCTAACCATTTGCTAACCATTATATGTTGGTCTATTTACTGGCTCGCCGGGGTTTTCACGCACCTAAATATAAGTGTGAAGGTAATGTTCGCAAGATGAAGGGGCCATTTAGGGGTTAAGGGTAAAGGCCAGAGGGATATGGGAGAGCTAGGTGTACGTCCTTTGTGGCAGGAGTGTTGAATTAGTGCGAATTATAGTATGTTAAATCATTCATGTTAATCCAATACTCTTTACGCTGAAAAAGAAATTAATACTTGTGAGGTTTGCCAAGCTATTGTCTGTGTGTACATTCCAGATTTGTTCAGATTAACTGAAGTGACGAAAATTACCGGAATTAAGATGACTTTTTAAAGTATCCCATGCATGCAGAAATGACACGGCCGTAATTGAACTATTAACATTTTGTTCAAGGAGAAAGTAAAAAATTACAGCAGAAATTTGTTCAGTTAATTTTGTATATGGACTAAAACAGTTTGACCTGGATGAATAATTTGAGTTTCCTGGCAGCAATTGTTATGGTTTAAACTGAGCTCATTCGCTAGATAACACTGGTTATGATAACTGCGGTTATGATAAATTTAATTTAGTTTTTTTCCCGTTTTTATTCACTCGGGCGTTAATTTCAAATTTTAATCTTCCGTGCGGCTCCGTGGCCGAGGTGGTTAACATGCCAGCGCGGCGCAATTAATGACCCAGGAGTCTCTCCTGAATGCGATCAGTGTGAGTTCAAGCTCACCTCATGCTGGCTTCCTCTTCAGATGCACGTGGGAAGGTCTTACAGCAACCTGCGGATGTTCGTGGGTGTCTCCCGGGCTCTGCCCGGTTTCCTCCTACAGTATTATAAATGCGTAAACCTCAGTTGTTTACTGGTAGTCAACCCGTCGCCCGTGATTTTACAACTGACCCAGTGATCTATATTTTGTAAGAGCGTCACCAATTCCAGACTGTCACTCACACACCTAATGTACATGCATAAGCGATTGGCTTAACTCTAGTTGATTTTGTAAATACCCAGTGTAACCAAATAGCTTAAATCTACTCTGAACACTTGATCCCACGGTAAATAGTTTAGTATGTTAATCCACCGATCCGTAATATGGGTAGGCCTAAGTACGTGGGTCAAACTAATTACGCATCAGTATATAATTTGTTTCAATTTGATATAACGAACTGGATAAGCATGCAAAACGTGGACATATATAAAAGCCTATTAAACAATCAGATTATATTTACGGACCTCTTTATTTATTTCATTGTTGTTGAATGCCGTATTCAAAAATTGTTAACAGTGTAAAACGGAGTCCCTGGAGGTCACCTCCGCCCTTCCGACTTCTTAATATGCCTGCAGACAAAGTCGAGGGAAACCAGCAATACCTGTGTTCAATCCCTCAGCTTGACTGATAAAGGAGTCAGTTAGATGAAGTGTTTAGATCCAGGATTTAGGCCAATATGCCAACCAGGTACTTGAATAAACGGGGCACATGCGCAATGGAGGTCCTGGTCCAAGCTGGACTAATCATTATTCTCTTGCAATGTGTCAGTAACACGTTACAAGTTTGTGTACAAATTCTCGTCGCAAAGGCAGTAATCAATAACTCTGTATAGGCTACTGTTCACTTCCAACTACTTTACGAGGAAATGTTCTATATTGCTATCATAATGTAGTATGAAGTGTTAGGTCTGGTTAAAATCCCGTTTCACCATGCGATTTACTCGTAATCATTATTGGGAAAGTAACAAACTATTGTACAAGACCAGCAGGCTATTTATAGAATCACAGCGGCAAGTGTCCGCAAAGTACAATTTAAAGGCTGGTTAAAAGCATTTTTATCATTTTCTCTAATCAATACAAATAAATTGCCGAACTACCTGAATTTTCTACTCTGTTACAAACTCACATTTACTTTTTTTCCATAGCCACTATTCATGTAAGTTTAAAGTCCTGTTTAATCGAACAGGAAATTTTAAATCCGTATCACACGCGAAATAGACATCTAGCCTTCCACAAACCATTGTATAAAACAAATCTATCATATTATTTATTCAGAACTTCCGGCCCCAGGAAATGTAAAAAGCTTCCATGAACAAGAAGATCAGTTTCTTCTAAATCGCACTTCATTTAAATCTTTTTTACTTTCTAAGCTGCAATCTTCAGTCTAACATTACACAATTAGGGCATAGTTCAGGTAAATTAAATTCATATATTATTTATTATATTTAGAGAGAAAGGAAATAATTTAGACACAATCTAAAATGTCTGCCTCACCCCTTAAATGCTGTTATTATTTATCTGTGGGATAGAACAAGCACAACCTAAACTTATTTCCCACCATGTGTTATATCTTTTCTAGACTTTATTGTTATCACATTGTGTCTGTATTTTGTTGATGTCTTAAAATCCAATGTATATATTTATTATTGCATCTCTAATAAAACCAGTCAATCAATCAATCAATCAATAAAAAAAAAGACATTGTTGTTGTCTACAGAACAGATGCAAGCGTTTCCACGAAGTATAGAGGTGTATAACTGCTAACACATTGGATCTGCGCGCAGATGTCAGATTGGATTGGTCCGTATGTTTAGGTCAATTAAACCTTCAAGTGCATGGTACGATTTGTGACTGCGTTCTCACGGTGAAGCAGATCTACCAGAGATGCATGTGCTCCTTGTACAATTCCTCCTCACACACAGCAGAACCAAGACAACAAACTTCTGTGAAATAATTGGAATCTGATCGCACCCCTTAACGGTGAATTACAGCAACTTTACATTTTCACTTCAGGCAGGTTACTGGGGCAAGTCACTAGAACCATAAAAGGCTTGGAACTGCCCTGTGGGCGATATTTCATTCTCCTCGCCTGTGAAGAACTGTGTAAAATGTTGGGAAATAATCATTAGAAAATTCTAATGCTCTCACATCTTCAAGAGGATTTACTTCCTGTACTGAGTTCATGACCTCAGTTGTCCGGCTTCCCGGGTGTGTAGAGACAATTTCAAGGATGCTGGTAGTCGATACTAAGACGATATGGTATAGCCAACAAGCATGGCCATTAAATTCAGCGCGTTACTGCATTAATGTAATATAACGGATAGGCATGATTTGAACTGACTATACTGATGCACGGGTTCATAGATATCGAAGCGTGAGAAAACTGGTTCTTGTGCAACTATGCTTTGTTGACAGCATCGTTTGGTACCGTATCATCAACGAATGTAGACCTACAAGTATATCATCATAGGATTGCGAAATGAGAATGTAATTGCAAAAAAAAGAAACAAAAACAGTTGGAAGGCTCTGGCAGCGTATATTAGGCCTGTTCAAGTGAACCCTTAATAATGAAAAATATAAACGAAGATACCAGTCTGAAAACCTATACCGATCTCCGCTGCCCGAACACGGCGGAACAGTCATTCCATATAATCCAGCCAGTCATCCGGTTAAAGAGGTCTTGACCGACTTGGGAGATGAACCCAGAAAGTTACGAGTTACGTTTATACGAAACAGGGAATATTTAGTACATTTTCGCCCTAGAGGTATAAACGGTTTATACCTAAATGGTCCTTCAACGACCTGTAAACTGTCCCGTTACCCCAGGCCGTGATGTACTCACTACCTCCACGTATAACTTTGAGGATAAAGGGATATATTTCTCCTCATAGACGGATAAATGGGGAATTAATGGCGCTCAAGCGGGGTAAGTGTGTCTTTGTACAGGAATCTATCTCAGACAAGGATGGTAATGGAATCCAAAATCTCTCGTGCCGATGAAATGTGTTTGGACTATGTGTCTATAAATTGGCTAAACAACCTTCGTCCAAGAAATAAATGATTTGGCTTCACATTCTTAGCTAAAACGCTGTGCATAATTTATCTTAAACACATAACAAATCTTCCCCTTGTTCACAGGTTTAGTTGCGTATCTGTCCCCGAATAGTTATGTCTTCAGAATCCTAGGGATATGGGCAATATCAAAAGGCTGAATTTCTCAAAAAATTTAGAAGCCTGTCCCGTACAAGTAAACAAAAATACAAGTCATTAACTAACAACCATAGGGAACTCGCAGGGTTTTATGTAAGCCTTAATTATGGCTTACTCCAGTCGAAAAAATATAATTTTATTCATAAAGGAACGATGATTAAATCGGGCTTGAATCTAATAGCTGCCAAAAAGCCACAGAGGCGTTTGATATAAATCCAAGTGTCATTAGTTAACAGCCGTCTGCCGTCCATATTTTTGAAACATTTTAGGAACGCATCTGAATAACTTTTTGGGAATTAATTCAACTTTAGCGGTTGACTTTGTATTTATCTTAACACCGTACTCAAGTATTATTAACTTATATGATGGCGCGCAATTTCATGGGTGGAAGGAATCGGAAGGAACCGTTGAAGATAAATGGTCTTCAACGGACGTTAGACTAGCTGCCAAAACGACAACACGACCGTGGCCAACTGTTTATCGTCACCCAAGGCCCACAAGCAGTTCCCAGTTCCCAGTTCAAAGCAGGTTTTCAACCTGCGCGTGCAATCCAAGCACCTCTTAAAACCACCCCACGGCCAGCTTCCACAAACTAATTAAGAATACAAAATTTAGATATTAATTCTATTGTGTCTTTTGTGACTTTAGTTGAATATCTGTTTCACATTCTTTTTGTGAACTACGGTTATACCGTGGTGACACTAAGCGCTCAACACCGTTTGTATGACCGGTGATCTAAAACAACATCAGTTCGTTAGAAACACTAAATGTTTTTCTATATATCCATCCATCTGAAGACAAAGATGGCATTCGGGCTCCAAGTGCTGCTACATCGATTGATTTATTTGCCCCTAGTTTGGCTTAAGCAATCTTATTACACGTAATACAATTGTGCGTTGACATTTTGAGGCAAAATTTACAAAAACAAATGATACATTTCTTCAAACAGGTGATTTATTGAAAAAATATTTGAAAGTAAGACTAAATATTGCTCATTTTCTAACATTGCCCAAATATATCTGCAAAGCACTGCACATTAAGGGGTGCTTTTAAAGTATGCAACATATACTGCTGATTTTTATTATGTCCCCCTGTAAATGGGCTAAATAGGAAGACAGATCGACGTACAGAAAACATGTTTTCATTAACTGGGCTATTATTTCTCCGAATCCACTGTCTATCTTTCAACTGAACACTGGCTATTACACTAATGTGTGTTGACTGGGAAGTTTATGACTCTGACCATAGAGGCTACTAACAACATGATGTGATCTGCTTACTAAGATCTTGTCAAACTGATCAATCCTCTATGACTCTAAACTAACCAAACCAAAATCAAACGTTTTATTTGGTAATGGACATTTTCACAAGTTCGTCAATACATTATCCACAATCAGTTATAATGTTCAGATGTTATGCAGATAAAAATACCTTAATAACTCTGGTCAGGAAAAAATAACATATGCTCCCTGGAAGTCGTCAATGTCTGGTACGATGAACATCTTATTAATGTTGATAAATGGCGTCAGTTAAGACAACATTTTTTTGAAAGAGAAAAACTTTTACCATATTGCACATAAATATTAAAAATACAGGTAATGCTTTTCTGCACCAAACACTATAAGGTTTGTACATATCGCTTCATAAGAATAATATAACATCCAAAAATTACCAACTTAGCTGTCAACATGTAATAAATTGTCATGTCTGGTGTCTTTGGCATGATACTTCACTGGCGGCAGCACCTTTGCAGCATGAACTCGCCCTGCCTCAAGAAGACACTATATTTGGACACACACACATAATGGCTCCACGTCGTCATATGATTCATTCTATTCCAGACTTTAATGGCTCTCTTGCAATGCCAGTACTGTACAGATATATTTTTGGCACTTTTTAAAAAATGAGCAATATTTATTTTTACTTTCAAATATTAATTTGAAAATTGTCTAGTTAAAAAAATTGGTGACTTGACAAGGGATGGAACCTGTTATGTGCGTGAGGTCTTTGTTTGGCAAATGTATTATTAATTTAGTTTTTGTAAATCGTGCCTCAAAATGTAAACGCACATTATTTATTACATGTAATATTGCTTTAGCCAAATTGGAGACAAATAATTCAGTTCTCGTCGATGTAGCCGCTCTTTGAACCGAAAGCCACCTTTATT
This sequence comes from Liolophura sinensis, assembly GCF_032854445.1. Classification (NCBI taxonomy): domain Eukaryota; kingdom Metazoa; phylum Mollusca; class Polyplacophora; order Chitonida; family Chitonidae; genus Liolophura; species Liolophura sinensis. The sequence goes on from NC_088302.1 coordinate 10,062,569, forward strand.
TCAGATGGATCGATATATAGAAAAACATTTACCGTCTCTTACGAACATTTTTTTATAGAACCCTTAATTAAAGACTTCCTCTAAAGAGATTACTATTTTTTCTATCGCAATTTCTCAAAGAATTTATTGAGCGTGTGTAGTGAGCATTTATTGCAATTCCGGAGGAATGTATTTAAGAAAACGTCGACGTTTACATAGTTTATATTGTAAGATTGCTGTGAAGTAAATGTTTTTATTTTGACACGCATGGTTGCAGTAGGAGGCAAAAGTCATTATCCTTGTTTTATTAGTGAACACTATCTAACCTGGACCATTTAACAAATCTGAGCTTGTTTATTGTGCCTGTTGACTCCGCCTACATGTGTCTAGAAATGATGGCATTGTTCTGTTTGGTGCCAGGTGGTCCGTATATCGCTAACACTGGTAACGTTTTTATTATAATTATGCCATCTCTTCCCAGTCTTACGCGTAACAGCTCTCAACACCGCACCGCCTAAGCGATGCGATCTTACTTAATGCAGCTGTTGACTTCCTGCTTGAGGGGTATAAGATAGAATCAAGAATGACAGTACTGTTTTGTTTGCTGCCAGGGGCCCCATTTATATCACCTCATCAGCCCTCCGTCTCAAAACACTGAATAAATAATGAGTACGGCTAACAGTTGTATTTGAACATTATAGATGAACACATAGATGGATCATCCATTTGATGAGTTGTCCATCTTCAAATGTGCAAATCCTTAACGGCATCACTTCAGTTAATTATCAGAAACATAATAATGCCATCAATTAAAAAATGGAATCTGGGTTTAGTGAATATTACACAGTAGAAGCCTGTTCGCATAGTTACGTCTCTTTGCTAACGGAAATCCCAACGTGTTTACTTATTGTTGAGTTCGCGACGAGTTAAAAGCCACACAGGACTGGAGGGAAAAAAGAAGTCTCGCTAAGCTTGATATAGAATATTAAACAAGTCAGAAAGCTGGTGACAGGAGGTGACGTAACTGGCTGGTGAATTTACCTGCTGGGTAAAATGCATGCCGTATAAACAAATCGAGCACATCTGAAGGTTTTCATAGAAAACATACTTCATGTCTTATTATTCTTGAGTAAGGCGTTAAACACCAATCAGGTAAATAAATAAATACTTCATTTCTGCTTTGAGATGGCGCGTTTCCCCTTACTGGATTGGTGTATGAAGATGTACTTAAGAATGTTTCATTTGTACGACGGCGATCACTTTTACGAGTGGAGGAAACCAAAGCGTCATGAGTTAAGCAACGGTCTTTGGCAAGTAACCTGCAAACTGTCCTACAGGTGATGCAATATTTTCACGGGAGCGCTGTCGACCAATTAGGCCCCAAACAATGAACGTTGTTCACAAAAAGAAGGAGACAAAGACATGTATTCTGCTATAGTCTCAAAGCACACAATATTCTTAATAGCTAGACCATCTGTCACATTTGCCACTAAGTTTGATAAGATCAAAGTGACCGAATACCGAGTCCAGACAAACTTAACCCCTCTCCCCATCACAAACACATCTGTATCTCATTCAGATTTATAATTAAAGGTGTTGATCGAATTCGGTTGTTTGTGGCTTTTAAGCTGATGAGAATGTGTTTTTTTTTATATTTTATCAAAACCAGGAGTCAGTAAAGATATCGGTAATTTTCCTCAACAGCCCGTGTTTGTGGCACTTCCGGTATGTTGTGGCTAACACCTTTGAAGATTTTGACAGGTATTATCCACTCACGATTCAATCTTGAATTATAACTAGCGAGAGAATTAACATGGGAATGGTGAACATGACAGATTTTGCTTAATGACAGACCTGTATGGATTTAGCACGTCAGTTTTAGAAAATTAATGGTTTTCAAAGTTTCCTTCCTAATTTTGAGGAAAATCTCTGAATTTAATTGCGTAGTTACACAGATGACCTGGATGCGAATGCTTAACTTCTCATCCAGGTAACAGAAGTTCTGTGCCTTAAGAATGTATTATTTCTTTATAAATAATCTGTACAAATCCTGACTGAAGATACAAATGCACATTTTTTATTGCATATAATAGGATGGTTTCAGCCAATCTAGAGACAGAAAATCAAAACAGTGCTCGGGGACGCAGCGGCTTTTGGAGCCGACTGGCGTCGTTGTTTGAAGCAGTCTGCTGTACAAAGACACACTCATTGCACCAGAGTGGCAATAATACCTCAATTATCTGCGTATCAGGAGAAATATATCTCTTTATCCTCACAGTAATCTGGATATACCGAGTACAGCAAGGACCGAGGATGCACTGAGTACAGTACGGACCGGGGATGCACTGAGTACACCACGGACCCAGGGTGTACTGAGTACACCATGGACCCAAGGTGTACTGAGTACACCCTGGACCCAGGATCTACTGAGTACACCACGGATCGAGGATGTACTGAATGCAACAATGCCCGAAAAGTATTAAGTACATCACGGCCTGGGGAAGTATTAAATACAGCACGGCCCAAGAAAGTATTAAATACAGCACGGCCCGAGTATGTACTGAGAATAACCTGGCCCAAAGATGTACTGAATATACATGTAGCACGGATTCGTTGTCCACATCGATTTTATTTATTTATTTATTTAATTGGCGTTGTGCGCCATACTCAGTTATATTTCTCGTATGCAACGGCGGCCAGGCCAGCATTACACTCGGAAAACTTGCAGAGCCCGGAAGAAACACACGACCATACGCAAGTTACTGGACTTCCCACATATGGCCAGAGAGGAAGCCAGCGTTGCCTGCGCTGGCAAGCTAACTACCTCGTAGTTGGATGTTAAAATCTTCTGCTGTAGAGATTTACTTAACATTTCTCTCTAATACCACACAGGTATAGGATTCCTGAAAATACTGCATCAGAGGCTTGTGTCTTGTAATCTGTATAAGATATTGATTTATATGAATGGTGGTTATCGCCGTACTCAAGAATATTTCTCTTATGTTCCCATGAACGGCCAGTCAAGCGATGTTAAATGCAATACTCAAGGGTATTTTACGATGGAGGAATCTGTAGTGCCTAGAGTAAACTGCCAAAGCTTGAATAAGTAACAGGCGATGATTTCCCCTTGTGGCGTACAGGTGAACTAGTAAAAAGCAAGTGATCGCCAACGGACTTTATGTACGAAACGTTTTTTGCCACCAAGTGCTCATGAGGCAGGATGTCTGCATGTAAGTCATGTATACCATAATATAGTTGAAATACACCAAATCATTGCTTCTAAATGATGTAAATTCACATGTAGGCAATAAAAGATTACATGTCGTGTAACATTCCGTTATGTCATTGTCATGTCTTATCATAGTATCGCTTAGTCTTGTTATCGTATCATTGTGATATCTTGTCATCGTGTCATGTGATATCTTATCATCGTGTCATGTGATATCTTGTCATCGTGTCATGTGATATCTTGTCATCGTGTCATGTGATATCTTGTCATCGTGTCATGTGATATCTTGTTATCGTGTCATTGTGATATCTTGTCATCGTGTCATGTGATATCTTGTCATCGTGTCATGTGATATCTTGTCATCGTACCATGTAAGGTTGTCACCTTAATAATAGTAATAATAGCCGGCTTGTTGATATAATTCTGACTCATCCACTGTGTTTGAATTCTTGATAGTTTTTATTCATCTTTAAAAGAGATGATTCATCTTAAAGGGAGATTAACCATTTCTGAATGACATTATTTCATTTTTGAATGATATTATTAAACAAAGGATGATTTTTTCATCTTAATTATTAATTATTCAGTTTGAGAAGCTATTATTTATTATGCTAAAAGGTTATTCATCTTGAAATGAAAACATTCATCATGAGCTGAAATCATTCATCATGAGACGAGATAATTTATCTTTCTCCTAGCTAAACGAAACACCTTCACTAGTGCGGTGGTCAGTGTCGATAACCACTGTCCTTGAAATTGACCCTGAGCACAAAATTTGTGCCGAGAAGGGCTTACTTGCCATTAACCCATATACAGTTCCATCCAAACAGAGAAGCCAGACTATGGAGATCAGACCTAAAGCCATGGACAAAATTCTTTTGAAGTATCGAATAGGGCATTACAGTTTTCAATTTTTTGCTAACATTGTAAAATACTTCCTGGCAGCGATATAATTCAAAGAGGTGTAATTGCCATAAGGCTTTAAGGCAGTTATTCCTTGGAAATTTCCCACGATATTTTCTTCAGTAAGGGTAGATTTCATTTACATTTGTCGTCTTTTTTGAAATTTGAGGATTTAATATTCTTACTTTTGTATACCCCCATACCACTTGTATCTCAAATGCTCTTCCGAGAAATGCTCTGTCTTCTTGCAGCATTGATTGAATTTTGATGGTAGTTATAACAAACACAGCCACTGTAACTTGTGCCATGTAACACTCTGTCCCGTTTTATTAATTTATTAATTAATTAATTTATTTCATTGGCGTCTTGTAAATTGACTTTTTGATCAGGTTGCGTCACTGATTAGTTACGAATATGTATATTGCCACAAACACACAGCAGGTACCCCCAGTTCTGAAATGAAAAAACAAAGACTTTACACCAAGCGAGAGCCCACCCGAATTCAGACTGTAAACTTCAGATTATCATGTTTACTGCAGATTGACTAAATTAAATGCACAGCAGTGCCTGTCAGTCCGTCCTCAAGAGAAAGTATGTAGGAATTTTAAAGGAATTTTAAACAAAGCTTAGGACACGATATCTCGAAAGCTAAAACATCTGATTCAGGGTTTCGTTAGCTTAGTTCACGAGGAATTTATTATTTGTGTGGTCGGTTAGCGCGCTAGCGCAGCGTAATGACCCAGAAGCCGCTCACCCATGCTGTCGCTGTGAGTTCAAGTCCACCTCATGCTGGCTTCCTCTCCAGCCGTAGGTGGGAAGGTCTGCCAGCAACCTACGGATGGTCGTCACCTAATGCTGGCCGCCGTCGTATAAGTGAAATATTCTTGAGTACGGCGTAAAACACCAATCAAATAAATAAATAAATATTATTTGTCTGTAAAATAACCTATGCAAATCCCGACTGATGGTGTTAATTCACATTACCTATTACATGTAACTGAATAGTTTCAGCCAAGCTAGAGACAGATAATCCAAACAGTTCTCGCCTGCGAAGCTGCATTCGGCGCCGACTGGCGTCTTTGTGTGAGACATATTGCCACACAGACAAGCTCACCGCTCCACAGCGTCATTAATTCCTCAATCATTTAGCTAGTGCATGGTTAGGGGAATAATCCAATTCACATTACTGAATAAAAACACTGATATATATTGGCATAAGCTAAATCTATAGGTGCACTGTAAGCAGTCGTAATTTGTGCCTGGGCAAAGGTCTAAGGTAAAATATACGTACGCCCCATTAATAAATCCGCTCATTCAATTTGAAAACCAGAAAAAGAAAAAATGTCCCGTTCACTGGCCATAAACATTCAGCTCCAAAACAACTGGTCATCAAATATGGAATGAATCTTTATGATTGTCTCCTCATGCACTATACTGGCGACCTTTGATTTCTTCGAACTGTTAGTTAAACAATGATGCAGAGTGTTGTCATATGACCTGGTATGGTAAGGCGGGAAATCGGTCACAGGGCAAAAAACTGTGCACCTCAAGAAACCAACCACACCATATAGCTGTGAGTGACAGCTGCTAACACACTCTTAAGGCTACTTCATTTTTCAGTTCTGTTTTACTCTCCTCCTGATATTTGGCAATCATGCGATTTACAAAGTTTCAAACATGCACTGAAGCGATCTATAGGTTATAATATCCAGAAATCCTTTTTTTTTTTACATTAGACACTGCAGAGTGGGTAAATCACTGCACCACAAATGTAACTTTCTGAAAAATCCTTGGGCATGCAGTTATGCATCTGTCAGTCAAATAAATATATAACAAATATAGCGTTCAGCCTTATACTTCCGCTACGCATAACATGCTGATGTCAGTGATAGCTAGAGGACCACGTAATAGGATTCACGAATGATTTGGCTACAGTTGCCACACGTCATAACGATTATTTAATGCAAGATGGCCTATATCTTTACTAATACAAAAGTATGCTTCCAAAGAAGAAGAAAAAAGAACAACAAAGATTCGAACATTTCCACGAGGACACAACCTGTTTTCAACAGTGACTTCGTTAGATCAAAACCTGAGTGACTACGGTAGAAATATGGATTTTAAACGTGCCAAAATATGACAAAATGATCACATTATAAAATTTATATTGTATACATGAAGGCAAACGTTAACCAAAACGAAACTTTGACAGCACGTAGAAATACACACATGAAAGTTTCAGTAAAGATATTTTAGTGGTTAGCATTGATCTTCATATTGTAAATTACAAAAAAAACTGCCTCCATTGAACGAAAAATTTACGTTTTAGATCCGAAGTGCATTTTTGGAGGGTTCTTCCTAAGTAATCATTTCTTTTATGGTCATATAACATTTATGGGTGCTTTTACCAACTTTTATATTTCTGATTTGGAAATTGACAGAACTGTGCTTGGATTTTAAAATTTGCTCTTTCTTATCATACTTCTCTGAGGCCTATCCTCCGTCTCAGGTCCTTTAGCGCTGCTGGTACAGGTGTTTCTGTCCACGTGACAACTCCTACGTGTTTCTTTTCAGACGTTTGTATCGATTATAGAATCCCGAGAAGATTCTAAAAAAGGTTTCCAGAGTGTGGTCAGAATACGCTAGCTAATAAGATTTCCTGATTACCTTACTGGTTTGTTATAGATAGTTTTTAAGTCAGTTATATTTCACAAGCTCCTCCAAGAGGATGTGCCAATTGAAAAAGCAAAAGTACCGTAATACACGTGTTGAAGTATTTTTTGACCAAACCATGCACACGCTTCAGTCAAAGAGTTCAGCTTTTTGCTGATGTGTTTATTTCAAATTTGCTACTCTGGTCGGACGTTAAGACATCTGGAGAGTTTTTACTCATTGTGTCCAAGCTCCATTTTGGTGAATTTTGGCAAAGAACCTTTGCCGTTAAATGTCTCGAGGTAATTCGCTCATCCTGTTTTCAGTCGAACCCCAATCACACACTCCTAAATCCTTTATGTTATAGGCAGCTGTCTTCTGTTTATAAGCTGAAATTTGCCATTTTCAGGGACCAGGTCACAGTTAACGGCTGAGGGCTGTGATAAGGCTTCATTTCGAGATTTCCGGTGATTATTTCACGAGTTTCTAGGTATGGTAAGGCTAGGCAACTTGCAGACGCTAGCTTCCAAGCGATCATATATTCACGTATTTCTACACTCAGAGGCTAGAGCCTAGCTTTCCTTCTGTAAGTAGAGAAAAGTTAGTATTTAGGACCTTTAGCACGTCTGTATTTCAACTGCCTTCTAAAGTAATTAGAAAAGCATTTTACCTTTAATCTTTATCCATTTATTTATTTTATGGATGGAGAAAACACGATCACCAACCTTTGCCAAGTTCTTGACGATATTTCTCACGTGTGATATACAGATATTTACACCATACCCGGAGAAGACAAGTGGTCTTTAACAAACTTTAGACTGTGTAAAACGGCAACACGAACGTTACCAAGGCCTTAGAAAATGTATGAGTTGGACGTATACCAATTCCCTGTCAAAGGACGGGTTTCTTCAAGCCACTTCATTTTGATCAGTTCTTTCATTGGTAATGTCTCGATGATGAGTGGGTCAAAACGACCAAATCTCGCTTGATCCAAACCAAACCTCGAAAGACCACACCCAATTCAGCGAGGGCTGGACTGGAACCTGTGACCTCAATGAACAACAGAGAGGCGTCTGCTGGATAGAATAAATTCGATGGCTCAACCAGAAGCTCTGAGAATTCAAGATACGGATATCACTAGCAAGCAAAAGCAAGACGATTTCATGATAAACGGGAAGTATTATCAATTTTCACTAACGTCTGGAAGAATTTATGTCACCAGTCAGCATTAGAAAAGCAATCAGCGTCAGGAAATACATCAAGGTGGATTTATTCCCAGTGCTCAGTCTGAAACCACTATATCAACATCAGTAAACATATTGTATTAACAGATGTGTTGTAGTTCATGTCGGTGGTTTAAATGTGTTTTTAAAGCATTTGAAACAAGTTAGCCGCGCTAAAGACGTTGAATAGCTCCCTTGAGAAAACAGGGATTTATCTCACGAAAAAGTAACCTCTTGCATGTGTGTCGTCTGTTGTATTACAAGTGGTGGGAATATAATCATTATACATGACAGGTATCACCTTAATGGTGGGTGGGGCTATTGTTATCTAGCTACAGATGATGGGAAGGAATTCTGAAGTCCACATATACTGAGGCACCTGACTGGGTGTGGCCACCTCGTTCCTCATGGCTACATGCAGTGCTAATGAAATATGACAAACACCTACCTATAACGCCATGTACAAATGTGACGCAGGAAGTCATGGGAGATTGCAGCTCTACAAAAACTGTTAGTCAAAAGTATGAGTTATTTTCACAAAGATCGTGCTATGGCTACAGATTTATGTGGCCACAGCGATATACCACGTCTACTGGTCCAAAGTTTTGACCACAAGCCAGCCCATTCATCTCTGATACGATTGACTACCTGTTGTGAGACAAATAAAAGCAACAGTCACTGACAACCCAACTTGATAAGAAACATAGTCTATATAGCCTATCAATTTTGAGCCTCGTATGTGTTTCGCGACTGGCAAATTAACTCTTGGAGAGAAGTGATACTTTAGTCGTAAAATGTATATTTGTTGAAAATATAAACGGGAAATATACATTGACCTCTGTCTTAGCTGTCTAACAGGGCGTGTAATTTAATGTTGTACTGGCTGAGAGCGGAATAATATATGCGGTGAATTCGTAGATTCTAATCCATACAAAAGGATGATATAATGGTTGGAGAAACTGTTTATGTCCAATTGCTGTTCGTATGTTATTACTGTAATGTTGTATAAATGTTTTCTTTCAGCGAAGCAGAGGATAAAGTAGGTATGGGGTGAATGAGTTAAACCCAAAGGATGTTGGTGTATTTATGCTCATCCGGGATGGCAGAAAGAATAAGAACACGATGTCGATTTTTACGTTGTGTATGGATTGGCTATGTCAGTTGAATCTACAATATATCTTCAGCCGCCTATGATTGTGACTAGTGCACGTTGAAAGATATTTTCAGAATCGGGAAGGAGGGGTGATTTAGTCTATTACATGATAACGTGTCCTGATTGTCGAACATCATACATGGTGTATGATTATGTTTATTACGCAATAATAATGATGATTAATCTTTGAATTTGGCTCACTTAATTATGTGTCTCTGTTCCTTCAAATTAAACGCACTGAATGAAGATCATGTAGAAATGATAGCATATATAGCAAGCCCAAAATGTCCCCCAGTCAAGTGTCTCGTAAAAATCCAGGGTCAATCCTGGGTCGGTCACATCTAAAATCATAAGAAAAGAACTTGTAGCTTCTTCTCTTTGCGTTCAACATTAAGGGGAAGTGCAAAGGCTGATTGAAACGTATGAGTATAATGGCTCCGGTGGTGCAGTTTACTTGCCTTTGGTAAGTCGTTTCAGTGAAGCAGCACTAGAGCGGTGGAAATACATCCTGCAACAAGGAGGCACTTTAAGAACTCTTTTATCGTCACACGACTGAAAAACTGCTAAGTGCGATGTTAAACCTCAAACATTCACTCACTATTTTTTATGGTGGCAGCTGTGGTAATTAAAATACATCAAATTATTAAAACAGGGTAAAAGGAGGCTGTTTTACAAGCAAACACAAAGACATTCTCTCGGGCTACTATTGGACCTGTGATATCCAACTATAAAGGCTTTACTTTTAATCAGGAAAACACTTCAATTTAATGCCACTGAGTTCTGTTTACAACATGTCTACCTACACTCGCTCCCATGCTGCTTGCCAGCCACTTTCCGGCATACAATGATATATGCATTGGCAGTCACTCATATGTCGTAATCGACCATAAACAGTACATCTCTCTCTGAATGAAACTTTTAAAAATCTTTGGAGTGTTAGACAAAGGGTTTTGAACATCAAACATGGAAAGGTAACTTTCCGTAATTACATGTTAAACAACGTAAAGGGTACATGCCTGTACATTCATTTCTCTAACACAGATTGTCTGAACTGAAACTTGTAGATATATGTAATTAAACATTCGTTCACAACATCACTGGAATTAAAACTGGAAAAGAATGTTCATGTATAATGTCACTGGAATGGAATATTCATGTATAATGTCTCTGGAATGATGTTTAATGTCAAATACATGAAAATGGGATTTCTAAAATTACGGTGGCTAGGCGACAGGGGCAGACGATGATATACAGCGAGTGTGTCTATACGACTAAAGTCTTTGAAACGAACTGGGGGCTTTCGTTTCCGTGTTGATCTCCGCTGTTCACCTGGAGGTTTCAGGCGGGACAAAGCTGCGTGGAGGGACCACTTGACAGCTGCGTTGGTGAACTCGGAGGGGTTGTCGACCTTGGAGGGCTGTTGGGCAGTGGGACGCTGAGATCAGCATATTCCTCCTCCTCCTCTTAGAAGGTAGGACTAACATCTGCGATGACTGACTTGAAGTGCGATGCATTACGGGTGATGGCGTGCTGTCCACGATGAGCAGTAACCATGCTGCCCTTCATGCTAGTGATTCTGTATGGACGAGGATCAAATGGAACAGAAAGTTTATTTCTTTTCCGTTGTCGCACAAGTATGATGTCACCTACAGACAGTTGATTTTGTTTTGCGTTGCGTCTGTTGTCGGCGTATGATTTCGCCTTCTGCTTACTGAGGGCGTCGTGCTCAGCAGTTCTGCTGTGACTATCAGAGGTAGTCGGTATTTGTGGAAGAACAATGTTCATCTGACGTCCGGTCAGTGCTTCAAATGGCGAAATATGGGTGGAGGGATGTGGTGTTGCCCAATAATGTCTGAGAAATTTGAATATTTCCTGCTTCCAATTCCTTTGTTCGACTGATGAAGCTGTGATGTATTTGTTTAGGGTTGCCATAAAACGTTCTACCTCACCGTTTGCTTCGGGCCAGAATGGGGTAATGGGTTGGTGTTTGAAACCAACGTTTGTGGCAAAGTCTTTGAGGTCCCGGCTGTTGAAAGGCGGTCCGTTATCGGATTTGACTTTTTGTGGAACACCTTGTCGCCCGAATATAGCATCGAGTTTCGGAATTACCACTCTGAATGAGGTGGAACTCACGATTTCGATTTCTGGAAAGCGACTGTATTCGTCAACAACGACAAGTAGGTATTCGCCAGATGGGAAAGGTCCTGTGAGATCAACCGCTACTTCTTACCATGTCCACATGGAAGTTTTGTCATGCACAGTGGCTCGCGCGTTAACAGACGGCTTGTAGAAGCTTGAAAGAGGAAGGCATGAGCTGATGCGTCGTTCGGTTAACCTGTCAATACCTGGAAGCCAGACTTTCTGTCTAAGCAGTTGTTTGATCTTTACAATTTTTTGATCTTTGCAGTACAGCCTGGAGATTTGTGTCGTGTCCACGTTGGTCGTGTTCACGTTGGCGGAGCTGATCCGTGACCTCCCAGGTTCAATGAACTTATCAGATGACATCATGGTACATGATGAAAACCAACGTGAACACGACACAAATCTCCAGGCTGTACTGCAGAGACTGAAGAAAATGGTGTGAAACTCAATGCTGACAAATGTGTATCGCGTTTTGGAAGATTTCTGAGTCTGCGTTGACGCCAAACATGAGACGCTTGTACCGTCTTAGACCAAGATGGGTACTGAAAGTGGTTATGTTGCGACTTGCAACATCAAGTTCTAACTGGTGGTATCCAGCTGTTAAATCTAGCTTACTGAACACGGTGGCAGAGGTCAGGTCGGCGATCAGGTCATCGACAGTATGCATTGGATGGTTTTCGCGCTTGTTTGCTTTATTCGCCTCCCTCATATCGACGCAGACCCGAACGCCTCTAGATTTCTAAGACCACGACGCTAACCCAAGGGGCTGGTCCTTCGATCTTTTCGATTATGTCTGGAGATTCTTATCTCTGTAGCTCGGCCTCGACATCTTTGCGGGCCTGGAAAGGTATGTGGCGCTGCGGCTGGTGTTTCGGACAAACTGATTGGTCGATGTGAAGGTGAACTTGCTTGTCTTTTATTTTGCCGATACCTTCAAACAAATCAGAAAACTGTTTGGTTATCACTTGTCTCCATGAATTAGAGTCACGTGACTGGTTTGTTGAGATAGTGCTCACAATAGGTGGAATGTACAACACTGTAAGTTTCTTTTCTGTCTGATAGGTCAAGAGGTTACCAATCTTACCAGTGACCACAAAGAATTTCTCTGATGTGGTGATGTTGTCATGGGTAATATCAGAAAACACTGTTCCAGAGACAGTAAGGGGGAATTTATGCCATATGGAAACAGGTGTGTATTCGATGGCTTCAGACTGAGGTTTGGGTTGGCACGTTTAATGTTGTCATAGGTGTCAATGTCAATTATGTTTACAGATGAGAAAATCATGATTAAATCATAAATGGTATTGAGGGTTCATTCAGTACCAATTGTCGTATGGGCAGTGTCACCTTCATTCACTTTGCCAATGACAGCAGCTGAGACAGAGTAAACGTATTCGTCGTCACTGTCAGACTTTGGTCGCGATTCTTCACGCACGTTACGTACTTCTTGTTTATTTTGCTTGCGGAGTCGCGATTGGCATACAGACGAAAAGCGATTAATATTTGTGACCATATTTGCAGGTTTTTTTCCTTCGCAGGACAGGATTTTTTGTACGGCAGGTTGTATCCACAATAACCACATGTCGACTGTCCGTTCTGCATGTATTTACCTGCAGGTTGTACGAGGTTACGTGTTTGTTTGGTGTCCGCCCAACTCGCCGACCTCGCGAATAACGCTACGCGTTAGAGTCACCTGGCGAGCGTTGGATAGCGTTGAAAAGTGCTGGCTGGTGATTGCTGTCATCTTCCACACGACTGACTTGCATTTTGCTGACTTCAAAGGCACGTCCTGCATCTAAGAGGTCTTTTAAATCCAAGTTTTCATGTAAAGCACGTCGACGTAGTCTCTGAGATGTGTACGTCAGGACGATTTGTGAAGTTATTTCCTTATCAACATTCGTGATGTCACAAGTTTTTGCCAGGCGTCGTAAATGGGTATGATATGAGTCTAGTGTTTCATTGTCCCCTTGTTTTGCTTGACGGAAGTTATACAGTTCGAAAGGGTTCACTTTGGGACAGAAATACTCAGTCAGTTTTCTAACAGCAGTGTCATAGCCATCGCTCTCTCCGGTATCAGGAAGTGTGTCGATTTCATCAACATCTGCACCAGCGTAATGAAGCAGTAAGGCACGCTTACGGAGAGGGTTGTCGACGTCCAGGGTGATCAGCAGACGTTCCAAGCGCGACAGCCATTTTGTCCAGCGCGTCCCGACGTTGCCGTCTAAGTGGACATCAAAACTGGGGAAAACGGGCAAATTGGCAGCCATTCTCTTGAAAGCGCACACGGCAAGGGAAAAGTCGCTTGAATGAGCTGTTGTCATGGGCTGTGGCACTTTGTAAGGAGTATAGGTCGAGCTGAGTTAAACTATCGAGTCCAAAAGCACAGTTCAGAAAAGCTCATTAGGTGCCTAGTTTTCGTGGCAGGCAAAGACAGTTCATACCTCGAGTGACAGAATCGAGCACTCACATCCCTGTGGCCGGTCGGCAGTGTTCATCCCCGTCGCCATAATGTGATATCCAACTATAAAGGCTTTACTTTTAATCAGGAAAACACTACAATTTAATGACACAGAATTCTGTTTACAACATGTCTGCCTACACTGGCTCCCATGCTGCTCGCCAGCCACTTTCCGGCATACAATGATATATGTATTGGCAGTCACTCATATGTCGTAATCGACAATGTATTGTTACAGAGTCTCAAAAACAAGGAGGGATAAAACAATGGCTCAGTTATGACAATAAATCACCTAAATACTTCTCCATGTCTTTATAATTCTCAGTCGAGCTCTCAGTTATTGAGTCACGCTTGTCTTGCATTTTTCACGGATCACGGGCGACAATCTGTGTTTGATTTGTGTTGGCACTGTGCAGTCGAGTCTGACTGTCATTGGAAAAAAAGAGAGGTTTAACTGACCATTCTGCAAGAACAACATATTTAACCTGACAAATGGAATGTAGGGGTTGGATTATTAAGAGTTAAATCAATACTTGTGTCTGTCTGTTGCTTATCTCCATTTAAACTCAGCCGTTGGTCTCCGTTTAACGATAGCGTGCTGTAGCTTACTCAATCGCAGGAAGGAATCAACAAGCTAATTTGACAACACTTTTACGTATCACTTAAGCAACGCGCAATCATGAAAAATCTCACTGTTATATACTAATAAGATAGGCCAAGCTCATATCTAAAACAGAATCTGTTTTGCGAACGTATCAAATGCATTTCCTTGGATTCTTTTTGTTCAGTATTACTCATAAGTGTTTTGTAAGAGATGTACCACAGTCTACAGATAATACATTTATGTGTAGACCACCGGGTTTTTATGAAGGTCAGGGAAAATTAGGCTTACATGCTGAGGCCAGGTTCTAACTAGGATTATTTCAGGACTGGTAAACAACTGAGACCTTTTGCTATGTGGTTAGCGCCGTAAACACTGGTGTAGGCAGAAACTTTAGTATTTCAGCTAGGGCCAATGTCGCAATTAGGAATAGTGTTTAGAGAAGCAGAGGTCCGAAATGATGAATCAGTAGATCTTTGGAGTTATTTGCGAGCTCATTTGAGGTCAATTTGGCCATCTTGAGTTGTCTACTCAGTGATAAATATACCTTATCAACCCGGCCTTGACGAGGGAATTCGCAGACGAGAAATCCGGACGTCAAGAAATGTTAGATGTCGAGGAAATCAAGATCTTTTTTCTGGGATTACACTTTTTAAAAAGACAATATCAGATTGGACCGTCCTAAATTACATCACATTGACGCCATCCAATTCCCTTGTTAAATCAAACCTACATTTTACGTACTTACAACTATCTTCAAAGATGCTTCTTCTTGCCAGCAAGGTGGATAATCCTCCCCTATAGTCCTCTTAATCACCTTTGCTTTTCTGTACATATAAAAGTCTTCAGAGACAAATACTCTTCCGATAGGCAATGACACGGCGGCCGACACTTCCGACATGGTAGTTTCAGCCAGTCATTGATCGTCAGTGACGTAGCTAAGTTCGGACCCGTTTCTTTCCAGTAAGCAATAAGCAGTGCTACGAACAGTGATGTTCTTTTGTCACTGTGGTACTGGTAATAAGCCAAAAACTTCTACGTCTTCTAAGGGATTCTATGTCTACTATGAAATAAATTCATTTCATACACTGCGTACTTGTCACTATAGCCACATCCCATGTTGTTTAGAACTCCTATCAGCGTTAGTAACTAAGGTGCTGGTCGTGGAATTTAGTTGGGCCATAAATCATGCATATTTATGAAAAAAGTTCAGAGTTTTGAGGAGCTAATACGGCTCAGTAAATCAAGGTCAGTAATGTTGGACATCGCTGGCTTGATTTAATGAAGATGCCAAAGATATGATACTCTCGAAAACTTTGTTACGTAACCCACTTCTTCAAAAATGATAAGCAGGATAAATATGCGATATCTGCAACGGTTTTCACCCAACTTTGCAAACTTTTAAGACAAGATTTCCCGGACAGTTGATTAAAATGTCTTGTCAGAACCTTCGTTTATGTGACCAAGTTTAAAATTAGTTTGGCTATAATACTCAAAGATATTCTACAAGGACAATTTGTCACTGTTTTCCTTCGTGATATCCCGCCGGAGAATGTTAGAAAGAAAATTGCAAATATAGGAATATCAGCATCAGACTTACATGGATGTATATTTTTCCAGTTTACTTGTGACTTCCCCACATTGTACATTTGCCTTTTATTCTCGTTTGATCTATGTTTTCTATTTTAATATAGACATTTTGAACCGAACGACATAGAGCGCCTTCTGTTAAAAGGGAAGAAAATGTTGAAATGAAGTACGCATTAGTTGAGAAGGCAAAAAACACAAGATAATTCTGCGACATCGATGGTATCTAATTCATGGTTTTATTGTAACATAAGAACTGAAGTCGGTCATGTAACGCTTATTAAGCTGTAGAAAGCTGAAACTATTGGTTTTGATACATTATCGAGAACAACAACCAGTAGAGGGATTGGCGACTTACTACAGCGGCCGGTAAATGTGGCACTTCCCTAATTACGACGGCTTTGAGGATTATGACACGTGTTATTCCTTCCAGATTCAACCCTAGTTAATGAATAATATTTTACAGTTTTTCTCTTTGGAATATACAAGAAAGACTTAACACTGACTAGGCGGACACATTGGCGATTTCCCTGAAACGACAGTTCATTAGTAATTTAGTAAGCAAGTTTAATCCCGGCTGAAAGTTTGAATTCACATTACCTAATACATGTAATTGGATTGTTTCAGCCAAGCTAGAGACAGATAATCCAAACAGTTCTCGCCTGTGAAGCTGCATTCGGAGCCAACTGGCGTTTTTGTGCGAGACATATTGCCACACAGACAAGTTTACCACTCTTCAGCGTCATTAATTCCTGAATCATCTAGCTAGAGCACGCTTAGGAGAATGATTAAATAAATATTACTGAATAAACATACTGAAATGTAAGGGCATAAACTAAATCTACAGCAGTCGTAAATTGTGCTTGTGGAAAGGTCCAAGGCAGTACATAGGCAAAACGTTCGCCCCATTGGTAAATTCGCTCATCTGCTTTGCAAAACGGAAATTTTGGATGTATTAAGAAAAAATATCCCGTTTAGTGGCCATATTAGTAAATTCTCAGCTCCAAAGCAACTGGCCATCAAATATGTCTCCTAGGCATGGAATGGATCTTTAAATGGAACATGGAATGGATTATCGCCTCCCGCCTTTCTGACCAAGTATGATACGTATATACACGACTTGCAAGGTCCAGCTTCTAAGGGATCGTGTATATTTCTACTGTTGGATTCGGTGACGATGTATCGGCCCCGATAGCACAGTTGGTAGAGCGTCTGCTTTGGGAGCGGTAAATCCAAGGTCAATCCTGGGTCGAACCTGAGGCTTTAAAAGGAGGAAGTTACGACTTCCTCGCTTGGCATTTTGGCATTAAGGGGAAGTGCAAGGGCTGGTTGAAACGTATGAGTATAATGGCTCGGGCGGGCGGTTTACTTGCCTGTGGTAAGGCGTCTCAGTGAAACAGTACCAGATAAAAGCGCGGTGGAAATCCGTCCTGCAACAAAGAGGCACAGTGCATGCACTATAAGGACTCCTGTGTCGTCATATGACTGAAAAATTGTTAAAACGACGTTAAACCCCAAGCACTCACTCACTTACTCTAGAGCCTTGCTTTTCTTCTGTAAGCAGAGAAATATTAATGTTTGAGACGTTCAGCACGTTTATGTTTTAACTTTCTTATAAACATAATATAAGTATGTATATATATATATATATATATATATATATATATATATCAATAATCCAACAATTTGTTTTTTGTTGTGTGTTGATTTATTTATTTATTCATTTATTTATTTATCTCTTTACAGTACAATACATTTTTCATTTTTTCACCGATAAGAAGGCGGGCACTTATGGAAAGAATTGGCCTACTTCAGCTTTTGCCAAGTTTTGGCGAACTTTGTCACATGTGACATACAAATGTCCACACCATGCTCCAGGAAGAGAATTGGTCCACAACAAACGTTAGACTGTGCTAACTGCAACAGGAGCATTACCAAGGCCCCACAATGTACGAGCGCACTATCTGCCTATTCCCTGTCTTAAGCCGGGTTTCTTCATTCCACTTCATTTTGATTATTTACTTCACTGATGATCAAATTACAAATATCTGGATGATGAGTCGCGGAAATGGTCTTACCTCGCTTGATATATATATATATATATATATATATATATATATATATATATATATATATATATATATATATATATATATATATATATATATATATGTATGCACTTGAAAACACCTCGAAAAAGCACGTCCAAAACCTACATACGCACATCACTCATCAAGGGAAACAAGAACCTCTTATATCTCCAAATCAAAAGCAGCCTAATATCTCGTGTTTAAGAGATATTGTTATTTGTCTTCGCTACGCTACTGTTTTTTTCTCTCAGGAGAGTAACAACGGTACAGGTGAAGAATATGGATGTGTGTATCGTACTTGACAAATAGTTTCGCCATCTCCACGTGACTTGGAGGGTGCCTCCGTGGCTCAGTTGGTTAGCGCGCTAGCGCAGCGTAATGACCCAGGAGTCCCTCACCAATGCGGTCGCAGTGAGCTCAAGTCCAGCTCGGCCGTATGTGGGAAGGTCTTCCAGCAACTTGCGGATGGTCGTGGGTTTCCCCCGGGCTTTGCCCGCTTTCCACCCACCATAATGCTGGCCGCCGTCATATAAGTGAAATATCCTTGAGTACGGCGTAAAACACCAATCAAATAAATAAATAAATAAATAAATCCACCTGACTTGGAATGATTTGATTTATCAACGAAAAATCACAACGATTTAATCGGCTTGCATTAACAGATGTGTTGTTCTTCATTTTGGTGGTTTGAACGTCTTTTTGAGAGAAATTAGTCACTGGCACATCGTTCAATAGCTCATTTGTCAAAAACATGCCTCTGGAAATAGTATCCATGTAAGTGTTTCGTCTATAATCGCCCTAATGGCGCGGCTATATCTGACAGCTACCACCTTAAAAGTTTATGGGGCTATTGTTATCAAGCTGCAGATGATGGGAATGAATTCCTAAGTTGTAGCCTATATCCCTATCGGCTTGTCTGATGTATTTCAAATGAACATGCATCCAACCCTTAACCCATCACTGCCCCAACACTCCCGTATACCTATATACTGAGATACCCGAGTAACTGTGGCCACCTCGTTCATCATGGCTACATGCTGTGCTAATGAAATATGACAAACCCCTACCTATAACGCCATGTACAAATGTGACCCAGAGGATAAGGGGAGATCGCCAGCTGTACGGAACTTGTTAGTCCTAATTACGAGTTATTTCCACAGATCATGCAACTATGGCGGTATGCCACGTCCGCTAGTCCCAAGTTTTGACCACAACCCAGCCGATTCATCCCAGCGGCCACTGGCAACCCAGCTTGATAAGACAGGATTTTCTAGAGGAATGTACAGAAAAAAAAACTGTTAAAGAGATATAGATGCCTAGCAATTTCGACCCTATGTATTCCGTAGGTGGCAAGTTAACTCTTTGAGAGACGTGATTTGTTGGTCGTAAAATACACGTATGTTGGAGATTATTTATAAGTTCAACGATACAGGTTAAGGAGTTCCACCATAGCCTTAACTGTTTAACAGGGGAGTAATTTAATGTTGTACTGGTCTGAAACGGATTAATATATGCGGTGAATTCGTAGATTCTAATCCATAGAAAATGGTTTGACAAACTGTTTATGTCTAATTGCTGTCCGTATGTTATTACTGTAATGTTGTATAAATGTTTTCTTTCAGCGAAGCAAAAGATAAAGTAGGTATGAGGTGAATGAGTTAAACCCAAAGGATGTTGGAGTATTTATGCTCATCCGTGATGGCAGGAAGAATAAAACAGGTATTCACACGATGTCGATTTTTACGTTGTTCCTGGATTGGCTATGGCATTTGAACCTACAATATATCTTTAGCCGTCTTTGAATTTGACCAGTGCAAGATGAAAAATATATAGAGAATCGGGGAGGAGGGGTGACTCCTGATTGTCGAACCTCATACATGGTGTGTGATTATGTTTATTACGCAATATATGATGAAAAATCTTTGAAAGGAGAAGAAAAGGAGAAGAAAACTTAAAAACATGACACTATAGGCTGAAAAGAGCACATTTTTTTTCTATCTGGTGATGCCTGCTGCGTAATTTAGCGATATGTCCTCGCCATACACGTAAAGCCTGAACGTCCAAACCAACGTCCAACTTCCGGCTTCCTGATCGTCAAGCCGAAAACGAGCTGTACTGTTCGCATCTTCTGGGAAGAAGAGTTCTACCGGAAATGTACGAATTGGACTTCGGCGGTTTTCGACAGCGATTCTCCTCCTAACACAGAGGACTTCAGGACTAGTTCTTAGGCAAAATGGAGTTGCCCACAGCGGATTTTGTCGCAGAGTTTATTTATAATTTATCAACTTGAGGTACATGTAAGAATTTTTTTATGGCATACACTTGCGAGGAAATATATACTTTATTCAATGCTATTTGATTGATATTTAAATTTTCTTCTCTTTAATTGTGTGTCTCTGTTCCTTCAAATTAAACACACTAAATGAAGATCATGTAGAAATCATATTATATATAATCTGGCGCTTTAATTAATGTATGTTTGGAGACAACACAAATATAACACACAACACCAAATAGCACACACGTCATATTTATCAAAAGGTTTGGACTAGATCAGCGGAGATGGGCAAAGACTAGGGATCGTTCATCTTTCATCCTCCACGCTGTTTATTCACAATAACTTGTAATAAGTGCTAATTATTCTATATAAATACAATATATTATAGTAGCACCTCTGTCAACCACTTTACAGAGGATGCGTTATTAACAGGTAAACTTTGTTTCAAACATGTTGGAGAAGCTATCTTTACTTGTCCTGGAAAGACGTTGAGCGTCAACTTACCTTTCCCAGTCTTAAGACTGCATTTAGGTTTGGGAAGCTCATAGAGTGTTGTTGTCTTTGAGTGTTGTAGTGATGTGGATCTACAATGATTGAAAACTGATGTTTGAGTATTGTCGCCAATAAGCCATTGGTGAACTAATTTCCAGTTGTAAAAATCTTTACAAAGACAAAGTTCCCGCATCAAGTGTCTCATAAACATTCAAAAACACGTGACCTTCATTTTTTATGGGACCGACCCTGATGGGTCAGTTGGTAGAGCGTCTGCTTCGAGAGCGGTGGGTCCAGGGTCAATCCTGGGTCGTGTCACACCTAAGATCTGAAAGAGGAAGCTGTAGCTTCCTCGCTTGGCATTCAGCATTAAGGGGAAGTACGAAACGGTTGAAACGTATGAGTATAATGGCTCGGGCGGGGCGGCTGACCTGCCTTCGGTAAGTCGTCACAGTGACAGTGCTCGATAAAAGAGCGGTGGAAATCCGTCCTGCAAAAAGGAGGCACATTGCATGCACCTTAAGGACTACTTTATCGTCATCTGACGGATAAATTATTAAGTACGACGTTAAACCCCAAGCACTCACTCAATTACTGTTTTTTTATGATGGATAATTCTAACAGCTGTAGTACTTAAAAAATACAATATCAAGTAGTTAAAATGGGACAAAAGAAGGCTGTTTTCCAGTAAACACAAGGACAATCTGACAGGCTACCATTTGACCCACATTTTAGTGTTACAGAGTCTTAAAGACATGGAGGGATCACACAGTGGTTCAATTATGAGAACAAATCACCTAAATACTTCTCCATGTCTTTGTAGCTCTCAGTCTATTTGTTATTGAGTCTGTGCGCTTTTAACATCACGTATGTCTTAATTTCTTCACGGATCATGGGCGATAATCTGTATTTGGCTGAAAATACTTGGTTGGACATAAACTAATATTTAAAAAATTCACTTTCTGTCTTTTTGAATTATTGAAAAGGACCGGAGTTCATTTTGAAGTGATAGCCTGGTTATAACCTATTTAACCTGTCACATGGAGTGTAAGGCATGAATTATTAAGGGTTAAATAAATACTTGTTTCGCTTTTCTCCAATTAAAATAAACCTTTGGTTTCTGTTTAACGATATGTGAGTAGACCATCGAGTTTTTATGAAGGTCGATTAAAATTAGGATTACATGCTGAGGCCAGGTTCTAACTAGGATTATTTTAGGACTGGTAAACAACTTAGACCTCTGCTTTGTAGTTAGCGCAGTAAAACCTGATGCAGGGAGAAACTTTGGCATCTTAACTACGGCGAAAGTCACAATTAGGTGTTGTGTTTAGAGGAGCAGAGGTCCGAAATGATGGAAGAATCAGTGGATCTTTGGAGTTATTTGCAAGGTCATTTGAGGTCAGTTTGGTAATCTTGTGTTTATCTACTCAGTGATAAATATACCTTATCAACCCGGCTTAGACCAGGGAATTCGCAGACGAGAAACCCAGACGCCAGGAAATGTTAGATGTCGAGGAAATCAAGATTTTTTTTCTGGGATTACACTTTTTAAAAAGACAATATCAGATTGGACCGTCCTAAATTACATCACATTGACGCTATCCAATTCCCTTGTTAAATCAAACCTACATCGTACCTACTTATCTTCTTGCATCTTCTTGCCAGCAAGGTGGATAATCCTCCCCTATAGTCCTCTTAATCACCTTTGCTTTTCTGTACATATAAAAGTCTTCAGAGACAAATACTCTTCCGATAGGCAATGACATGGCGGCCGACACTTCCGACATGGTAGTTTCTTTCCAGTAAGCAATAAGCAGTGCTACGAACAGTGATGTGCTTTTATCGAAACAGGCAGCGAAAATTCACTGTGATGGTGGTGATAGGTCAAATAGGTCGAACAGCCAATGTAGCCTATGGTGTTGTTGTTGTTTCGTTACTAATTTCTATCATGCCTATTTTTCCTCAGAATGACTGTCCTCCCGATAACCTTAACAAGTCTATGATCATGGGGTTACTTTTTTCTAGCACTTCTTCTACGTCTACTGAGAAAAAAAATTTATTCCGTACTCTGCGTACCTGTCACTATATTTATTTATTTATTTGATTGGTGTTTTACGCCGTACTCGTAATATTTCACTTATACGCCTGCGGCCAGCATTTTGGTGGGAGGAAACCCACGACCATTCGCACGTTGCTGAGACCTTCCCACTTACCTTGTCACTATAGCCACATCCTATGTTGTTTTGAACTCCTGTTAGCGTCAGTAACTAAGGTGCTTGAACTCCTATCAGCGTCAGAAACTAAGATGCTAGTCGTGAAATCTAAGTGGGCCATGAATCATGCATATTTATGAAAGACAGTTGAGAGCTTTGAGGAGCTAATACGGCTCAATTAATCAGGATCATTGATGTTGGACATCGCTAGCTTGATTTAATGAAGATGCTAAAGATGTGAAATTGTCGAAAACTTTGTTACATAACCACTTTTTAAAAAATGATAAGCAGGATAAAATATGCGACATCCGTCTATCAGTAACAGAGAAGCAACGGTTTTCACCCCAACTTTAGCAACATTTAAGACAATATTTCCCCAAGGTAAAGACAATTGATTGGAATTTCTTGCCAGACCCTTTGTTTATGTTACAAAGTTTAAAAAGAGTTTGGCTATGATACGAAGAGATATCCGTCGTCAGAGAATGTTGCAAATATAAGAATATCAGCATCAGACCTACATGGATATATTTTTTTCCAGTTCACCTGTGACTTCCCCGCATTGTATATTTGCCGTTTATTTTCATTTGATCTATGTTTTTTATTTTAATATAGACATTTTGAACCGAATGACATAGAGCACCTTCCGTTAAAAGGGATGAAAATGTTGAAATGAAGTAATCATCAGTTGAAATGGCAGAAAACACAAGATAATTCTGCGACATCGGCGGTATCTAATTCATGGTTTTTAGGTAAGATAGGAACTGAAGTCGGTCATATAACATTTATTGAGCTGTAGAAAGGTGAAACTATTGGTTTTGATATATTATCAAAAACAGCAACCAGCAGAGGGATTGGTGACTTACTACAGCAGCCAGTGCTTGTGGCACTTCCATGATCAGGACGGCTTTGAGGATTATGACACGTGTTATTTCTTCAATCCTTCTTAATGAATAAAGTTTAACAGTTTTTCTCATTGGAATGAACAAGGAAGAATCCACATTGACTATGCGGACACATTGGCGATTTCACTGTAACGACAGTACATTAGTAATTCAGTAGGTAAGGTTTGGAAAATCCCAAATTTTCATATTTGTGCGGAAAATCTGCGAATAAATTGCTCAGTTACGAGTCATTTTGTACGTTACCTGGAGTTTAGGTCTCATCTCACCGGGATTATAAATCCTAGTTCACGAGGAATTTATTATTTGTTTATAAATAACCTGTGCAAATCCCGGCTGAAAGTTTGAATTCACATTACCTATTACATGTAACTGGATTGTTTAAGCCAAGCTAGAGACAGATAATCCAAACAGTTCTCGCCTGTGAAGCTGCATTCGGAGCCAACTGGCGTCTTTGCGTTAGACATATTGCCACAGACACAAATTTCCTTCTCCAGAGCGTCATTAATTTCTGAATCATCTATCTAGGGCACGCTTAGGGAGATAATTTAATAAACATTACTGAATAAACACACTGGTATGTAAGGGCATAAACTGAATGTACAGGTGCACTATAAGCAGTCGTAATTTGTGCATGGGCAAAGGTCTAAGGCAATACACAGTGGAAACGTATGCCCCGTTGGTAAATTCGCTCATCCGCTATGCAAAACGGAAATTTGGATGTATTAAGAAAAAAAATATCCCGTTTAGTGGCTCCAAAGCATCTGGCTATCAAATATGTCTCCTAGACATGGATCCTTGGATGGAACATGGAATGGATTATCTCCTTACCTCTTTCTGACCAAATTTAATTTATTTCTTATTTATTTATTTGATTGATGTTTTACGCCGTACTCAAGAATATTTCACTTATACGACGGTGGTCAGCATTATGGTGGGTGGAAAACGGGCAGAGCCCGAGGGAAACCCACGACCATCCGCAGATTGCTGGCAGACCTTCCCACGTACGGCCGGAGAGGAAGCCAGCATGAACTGGACTTGAACTCATAGCGACCGCATTGGTGACCAAATTTGATATGGGTATACAGTCAGTTATATAACGATGGAATGTGCTGCCTTATATGGCATCGTCAGGACACGAAATTCTGTTCACGTGACAACTCTTACGTGTTTTCAGACGTTTGTACCCCTTGACTATTCTAAACAAGGTTTCCAGAATGTGACTAGAGGACGCCTGCTAATAAGATTTCCTGATTACGCCACATACAGATTGGCTACAGCGAGTTTTTAAGTCAGTTAAACTTCATTAGCCCATTCAAGACAATGTGACAAATAAAGTAAAAGTAAAGTAATAAATGTGTTGAAATATTTTTTTTGACCAAACCATGTACATTGCTTCAGTGAAGGATGTCAGCTTTTTGCTGATGTGTTTATTTTAAATTTGATAATCTAATTGGATAGTAAGACATGTTCTTCGTTGTGTCCGAACGCCAATTTGGTGAATTCTGGCAGGGAATCATTATCCTCCAATGTCACGAGGTAATTTGGGCGTGAAAGACATCATGTTTTCATTTGAAGCCTAATCACACATTCCTTAATCCTTGATGTTGTAAGGAGTCGTTTTCTGTTCTTAAGCTGAAATCTGCCATATTTCGGAACCCAGATCACAGGTAACGGCTAAGATGAAGGCTGTGACCGTGGCTTCATTTGGAGATTTCCGGTGATTATTCCACGATTTTCTGTATATGTTTTGTCATGACAACTTGCAAAGTCCAGCCTCTAAGGGATCGTGTATATTTCTACAGTCTGAATCTAGAGCTTAGCTTTTCTTCTGTAAGTAGAGAAATGTCAGTGTTTGAGACGTTTAGCACGCCTTCCTTTTAACTTTCTAACAAAAATAATATAAGTATGTATATGTATCGATAATCCAACTTGCATTATTCTTCAATTTTTATTTTTATTTTTTAGGATTTATTTATTTATTTTTTCTCATAACAGTAAACCGCAATACACAATAATTTGGCGGTAACAATGTAAGAGTGTTACCAAAGCCTCACACAATGCACGAGCGTGGTATCTGCCTATTCCCTGTCTTAGGCCGGGTTTCTTCAATCCATTTCATGTTGATAAGTTTTTTTACTGCTGATCATATTACAAATATCTGGATGATGAGTCGCGCATATTTCCAAAACCTCGCTTGATATATATATATATATATATATATATATATATATATATATATATATATATATATATATATATATATATATATATATATATATATTGGCACGACCAGAAACTGAGTTAAAACCTACATACGCATATCGCTCGTCAAGGAAAACAAGAAGCTCTTATATCTCCAAATCCGCCTCCTCCCCCTCCCCCTCCAGTGGGGATTTCGAAAGCAAGTGGAATCATCGTTAGAGAATACAAGACAGAGTTAATTCCCAGTACTCAATCTGAAACAACGATATCAACATGAGTGAAAATATTGCCTAAAGTGAGAACTTATATGTGCTGTATGAGACCCTATCTGTGCTACCAAGCCACATGAGAACGTTGACATCTCTGTCGGTTTCGTGTAGCCTACCAGCAGTCACTTATGCTCTATATGCAGATCCACGAAAATACACCTTGACTCGCGTAGTGTAAATAGGTCAAACGTGCAGGACATGTGTCCAATAAATGCCTTACATTTGTGAACAGCACCTGTTCTTGTATCTTATGATGTTCACAGATTTACCTGTTCTAAGGTCCAGAGATATAGCAGCCTAATATCTCGTGTTCAAGAGACATTGTTATTTGTCTTCAGTATGTTTTTCCTCAGGAGAGTAACATCCGTAAAGGTGGAGAAAATGGATTTGTGTTTCGTTCTTGACAAATTGTTTCGTCATTTCCAAGTGACTTGGAATGATTTGATTTATCAACGAAAAATCACAACGTTTTAATCGGCTCGCATTAATGAACGTTTTGATGAAAGAAATTAGTCACTGGCACATCATTCAATAGCTCATTTTGTCAAAAACAAGGATTTACCTTATGAAACAGTATCCAAGTGTTAGTGCTTCGTCCATAATCGCCCTAATGGTGCGGTTATAACCATCATATCTGACAGCTATCACCTTAATAGTTTATGGGGTTATTGTTATTTAGCTACAGATGATGAGAATGAATTCCTAAGTTGTAACCTATATCCCTATCGGCTTGTCTGATGTATTTCAAATGAACACGCATCTTACCCTTAACCCATCACTGCCCCAACACTCCCGTATACGTATGTACTGAGATACCCGAGTAGCTGTGGCCACCTCGTTCATCTTGGCTACATGCTGTGCTAATGAAATATGACAAACCCCTACCTATAAAGCCATGTACAAATATGACCCAGAGGATCAGGGGAGATAGGCACCTGTACGGAACTTGTTAGACCTAATTACGAGTTATTTCCACAGATCGTGCTGACCATGGCTACAGCGGTATACCACGTTTACTGGTCCCAAGTTTTGAACACAACCCAGCCGATTCATCTCTAATAAGATTGGCTACTTTTTAAAGTGTGAGACAAATGAAAGTAGCGGCCACTGACAACCCAGCTTAACAGGATTTTCTAGAGGAATGTACAGAAAAAACCCAACAATTAAATAGATATATATGCCTAACAATTTCGAGACCGTATGTATTCCGCAGGTGGCAAGTTAACTCTTTGAGAGACGTGATTTGTTGGTCGTAAAATACACGTATGTTGGAGATTATTTATAGGTTCAACGATACAGGTTAAGGAGTTCCACCATAGCCTTAACTGTTTAACAGGGGAGTAATTTAATGTTGTACTGGTCTGAAACGGATTAATATATGCGGTGAATTCGTAGATTCTAATCCATAGAAAATGGTTTGACAAACTGTTTATGTCCAATTGCTGTCCGTATGTTATTACTGTAATGTTGTATAAATGTTTTCTTTCAGCGAAGCAAAAGATAAAGTAGGTATGAGGTGAATGAATTAAACCGAAAGGATGTTGGAGTATTTATGCTCATCCGGGATGGCAGGAAGAATAAAACAGGTATTCACACGATGTCGATTTTTACGTTGTGTCTGTATTGGCTATGTCTGTTGAACCTACAATATATCTTTAGCCGTCTTTGAGTTTGACTCGTGCAAGTAGAAAGATATTTTCAGAATCGGGGAGGAGGGGTGACCGTCTATTTAAATGCAAACATGTCCTGATTCTCGAACCTCATACATGGTGTATGATTATGTTTATTACGCTGTAATAATGATGAATAATCTTTGAATTTGGTTCACTTAATTGGGTGTCTCTGTTCCTTCAAATTAAACGCACTGATTGAAGATCATGTAGAAATGATAGCATATATAATTTGGCGCTTTAATTAATTAATATTCGGAGACAACACAAATATAACATACAAAACGAAATAGCACACACGTCATGTTTATCAACAGGTTTGGACGAGGGAGCGTTCATCTTTCATCACCATCCTCCAGGCTTTTTATCCAAAATAACTTGTAATAAGTTTTACTCATTATATATAAATACAATATATTATACTAGCACCTCTGTCAACCATTTTTATAGAGGACTCGTTATAAACAGGTAAACTTTGTTTCAAACATGTAGGAGAAGCTATCTTTACTTGTCCTGGAGAGACGATGAACGTCAACTTACTTTTCCCAAACTCAAGACGGCAATTAGGTTTAGGAAACCCGTGGAGTGTTATAGTGATGTCGATGAAGTCACTGGTGAACTAATTTCCAAGTGTAAAAACTTGACAAGGTTCCCTAATCAAGTGTCTCGTAAAAATTCAATAACAGAAGGTAGAATGTCCGCTTTGGGGGTGGGGGAGGGGGGTGGGGCGGTAGATCCAGGGTTAATGCTGGGTCGGGTCACACCTAAGATTTTAAGAAAAGAAGTTGTAGCTTCCTAGTTTGGCGTTTAACATTGAGGGAAAGTTAAAACGTATGAGTATAATGCCTAGGGTGGTGAGGCTTACTTGCCTTTGATAAGTCGTTTCAGTGAAGCAGCACTAGAAAAATGAGCGGTGGAAATCCCTCCTGCAACAAGGAGGCACATTGCATGCGCTCTAACGACTCCTTTGTCGCCTGACGACTGCAAAACTGCTAAGTGCGACGTTAAACCTCAAACACTTACTAACTCGCTATTTTTTAAAGGTGGATAACTCTAGCTGTGGTAATTAAAATACAACTTCAAGTTATTTAAGCAGGGTAAAAGCAGGCTGTTTTACAAGTAAACACAAGGACATTCTCTGGAATACTACTGGACCCAAAATTTAGTGTTACAGGGCCTCTAAAACAAGGAGGGATAAAACAACGGTTCAGTTGTGAGAATAAACTCGCTTAAATACTTCGCCATGTTTTTATAGTTCTCAGTCTATTTTTTGTTATTGAGTCTGTGCGCTTTTAACATCACGCTTGTCTTACATGTTTCACGTTTTACGGACGACAGTCTGTCTTCATTTGAAAATACTTTAGCAGGACATCAGCTAATATCTAAAAGATTCACTTTCAGTCTTATTGCATTATTGAAACGGACCGGAGTTCATTTTGAAGTGACAACGTCAACACGGGATGACTTTATCAGCCCAGTCAGCGACAACCCATTAGTGATTTATGTTCGCATTGTACGGTCGAGTCTGATTGTCATTGGAAAAAAAGAGATGTTTAACTGATCATTCTCCAAAAATAACATATTTAACCTGTCACATGGATTGTAAGGTCTGAATTATTAAGAGTTAAATCAATACTTGTGTCTGTCTGTCGTTTTTCTCCAGTTAAAATAAACGTTTGGTTTCCGTTTAACGATATCGTGCCGTAGCTTCCTTAAGCGCGGGAAGGAATCAGCTACCTGATTTGACAACACTCTTACCTATCAGAGTAAGGTAAAGCAGTGCGGAATCCTGAAAAATCCCACCGTCGTATACTAATAGAATATGCCATGCAAAACGAATCTGTTTTGCGAACGCATAAGATACATTTCCTTGGATTCTTTTTGTTCAGTATTACTCATAACTGTTTTGTAAGAGATGTACCACAGTCTACAGATAATACATTTGTGTGTAGACCACCGGGTTTTTATGAAGGTCAGGGAAAATTAGGCTTACATGCTGAGGACAGGTTCTTACTAGGATTATGTCAGGACTGGTAAACAACTGAGGCCTTTTGCTATGTGGTTAGGGCCGTAACCACTGGTGTAGGCAAAAACCTTAGTGTCTCAGCTAGGGCCAATGTCGCAAATAGGTGTTGTGTTTAGAGAAGCAGAGGTCCGAAATGATGGATGAATCAGTATATCTTTGGAGTTATTTGCGAGCTCATTTGAGGTCAATTTGGCCATCTTGGGTTGTCTACTCAATGATAAACATGCCTTATCAAATCCGCTTTGACCAGGGGATTTCATGCATATTTATGAAGGAAAGTTCAGAGCTTTGAGGAGCTAATACGGCGCAATA
This sequence comes from Liolophura sinensis, assembly GCF_032854445.1. Taxonomy (NCBI): domain Eukaryota; kingdom Metazoa; phylum Mollusca; class Polyplacophora; order Chitonida; family Chitonidae; genus Liolophura; species Liolophura sinensis. Next base: position 10,092,950 of record NC_088302.1, read on the forward strand.
AATCAAAGCTTGATTTAATGACGATGCCAAAGATGTGAAAATGTCGAAAACTTTGATACGTAACCCGTTTTTTAAAATGATAAGTAAGATGAAATATGCGACGTCTGTTTATCGGTAACAGAGAAGCAACGGTTTTCACCCGATCTTTGCCAACTTTTGAGACAATATTTCCCGAAGGTAAAGACATTTGATTGGAATGCCTTGCCAGACCTTGTTTATGTGACAAAGTTTAAAATAAGTTTGGCTGTGATACGAATAGATATTCTACAAGGACAATTTGTCACGGTTATCCTCCGTGATATGCCGTCGAAGAATGTTAGGACCAAAGTTGCAAAATATTGGAATATCAGCATCAGACTTACATGGATATATTTTTTCCAGTTCACCTGTGACTTCCCCGCATTGTATATTTGCCTTTCATTCTCATTTGATCTATGTTTTCTATTTTAATATATACTTTTTGAACCGAATGGCATAGGACACCTTTCTTTAGAAGGGAAAGAAAATATTGAAATGACGTGTGCATGAGTTGAGAAGGCAGAAAACACCAGAGAACAATCCATGGGCGTGGGTATCTAATTCTGACTGTTTCGGTCACATAACTTATTATGCTGAAGAAAGCTGTTTGTTTTGGAAACATTATCAAAAGCAGCAACCAGTAGAGGAGTGGGTAATTTTACTATAGGAAGCCAGTGCTTGTGGCACTTTCAAAGTAGAAAGGATTTTTTGAGAATTTTGACACATATTATTCCTTCCAGATTCAATCCTCTTTTATGAATAAAGCTTAACAGTTTTTCTCATTGGAGTAACAGGAAAGAATTTACATTGACAAGGCTGACACCCTGGCTACTTCCCTGTAACATTAGGAATTTAGTATGCAAGTTTAAGAAAATCACAAATTTTGATATTTTTGTGGAATATGTCCAAAATAAATTGCTCAGGTACAAGTCATTGTGTATGTTACCTGGAGTTTCACTCGGATTATAAAAGCTTAGTTCAGGAGGAATTTATTATTTGTTTACAAATAACCTGTGAAAATCCCGGCTAAAAGTTCGAATTCTCATTACCTATTACATGAAATTGAATTGTTTTAGCCAAAGTACAAACCGGCCCAGAGCGTCATTGATATCTCAGTCCTCTAGCTAGAGCACGCTTAGGAGAATAATTCAATAAACATTACACAATAAACACTCTGGAATTTGAGAGGGCATATGGAAGTCGGATGCAGCCACTCGCTATCTTTTGTTGCGTGTTTTAATAACCCGCGCGGTTCGAGAACTCGAGAACGCCATAATAGCTAAAACCGCGTGAGATTAAAACGTTTTGTTGTTTTCTCTAGTCTATCATTCTCGCCATGTCAAAAACCCGCGGGTCGAGAACTCGAGAATAAAAGGCGTCAAAGACCGTCAGTTTTCCGCGAGTTCTCGAGTCTCGTGAGTGGGAAAAGCACGGTTCTACCAGAAAATTACTACCAGTACTATTTTTTGTTATTCTTGCACGGTTTGTCAATAAACGCGCGAGATTAGCAATCACATCCCGTCATAAAACCCACTGGTCCAGAACAAGACAGTAGAAATTAACAAAAACCGCGCGAATTTTTTGCGAATTTTCCGTTTTCCATAGTATGCAGATGTAATTTGTGCCTAAGCAAATGTCTAAGGCAACATATAGTAGAGATGTATGCCACATTTGTAAATCCGCTTAGCTGCTTTGCGAAACGGAAATTTGGATGTATCTAGAAAAAGAGAATATCCCGTTCATTGGCCATATGAAGTAAATCTTCAGCTCCAAAACAATTGGCCATCAAATATGTCTTCCAGACATGGAAGGAATCTTTTAAATTAGCTCCTCACGCGCTATACTGGCTAAATTGGATTATGGAACAGTTAATTATATACCGATGTAACTTTGTGTCAGATTCAGCATCGCTGATACACGTGTTTCTGTTCACGTGACAACATCTACGTGTTTCTTTTGAAAAATTTGCATCGATCACAGAATCCCATGGAGGTTCTAAAAAGGTTTCCACAGTGTGATCACTCGACGCCTGCTAATAAGATTTCCTAATTACGCTACTGTTTTGCTATAGATAGCTTTAATGTCAGTTAAACTGTATCGGCTCCTCAAAAAGAATGTGCCAAATGAAGGAAATACCGTAATACACGTGTTGAAATATTTTTTGACCAAACCATGCACACGTATCAGTGAAGGATGTCAGCTTTTTGCTGATGGGATTATTTAAAATTTGCTACTCAGGTCGGATGGTGTAGTGTCTGTTGAGTTTTTATTCGTTGTGTCCAATTGCCATGTTGGTAGTCTTCCCAGGAGCCTTTGTCGTTAAATGTCAGGAGTTAATTCGCTCATCCTGTTTTCAGTTGAAGCCCAATCATACATTCCTAAATCCTTTATGTTATAGGCAACCGTTTTCTGTTTATAAGCTGAAATTTGCCATCTTCCGGAACCCAGGTGACAACTAACGGCTGGGATGAGGGCTGTGATAAGGCTTCATTTGGAGATTACCTGTGATTATTTCACGAGTTTATAGGTATGTTTAGGCTTGGCAACTTGCAGAATATGTATTCCTACAGTCGAAGGGTAGAGTGTACGAGCGGGGTATCTACCTATTGCCTGTGCAAACCTCAGTGGTTTATTGGGTTTTTGTTATTTAGGTAATGATGATGGAAAAGAATTCCTAAGTTCAGTACCAAATTACCTACTTCACTATCGGCTTTGTCTGGTGTATTTCACATGAGCATGTTCTCTACCCGCTTGGCTGTGGCCAACTTGTTCATCATGGCTGCATGCTGTGCTAATTAAGTGTGACAAACCCCTACCCATAATGCCACGCAGAAATGTGACCCAGATCTGCTGAGATTCGCAACTGTACCGAAACTGGTAGTCCTAATTATGAGTCATTTTCACAGATCGTGCTGACCATGGCTACAGAGTTATGCGTCCATGGCGGTATACCACAACCCAGCCCATTCATCTCTGATACGACTGGCTACTTGTTAAGGGGTGAGACAAATAAAAGCAACGGTCACTGACAACCCAGCTTGATAAGACGGGATTTCTTAGAGGAGTGTACAAAAAAGACTGTTTAAGAGATATACAGCTCATAGCAATTTCGAGCCCCGTATGTGTTCCGCAGGTGGCAAATTAACTCTTTGAAAGAAGTGATACTTTGGTTTTGAAATATATATTTGTTGTAGGTTATTTATATCTTTAGCGATGCAGGCTGAGAAGTTCCACTACTGTATCGACTGGGAAAAGGGGAGTACGCACTGACCTCAGTCTTAGCTGTCCTACACGAGGAGTAAATTGGTGGTTTACTGGCTACAAGCGAATCAATGTAAATTCGTAGCTTCTAATCCACAGAGAAAGATTGTATAATGGTTGGAGAAACTGTTTATGTCCAATTGGTGTCCGTAATGTTATTACTGTAATGTTGTATAAATGTTTTCTTTCAGCGAAGCCGAGGATAAAGTAGGTATGGGGTGAATGAGTTAAACCCAAAGGATGTTGGTGTTTTTATTCTCATCTGGACTGAAAGTAAGTATAAACCTGTAAGTATGGGTTTAGGTTGCCTGCGAGAACTGAACCTACAATATATCTTCAGTCGTCTTTGAGTTTGACTAGTGAAAGTCGAAAGATATTTTAATAAGAATCGGGGAAGAGGGGAATACGTAGCCTACTTAAATGATAACGTGTCCTGACTGCCGAGTCTCTCATGTGGTGTATGATCAATTTTGTTGTGCAATGTGAAGATGAAAAATGTTTTAATTTGGTTCACATAATTGTGCGTCTATGTGTATTCAAATTTAGTTCACTTATATGTGTGCCTCTCTCACTTACAACTAAACATTAATGGATGTGCAGAGACAACACAAAATATGGTAACACACAAAGCCACATATCGCACACGTCATGTTTATCAAGAGGTTTAGAAGAGAGGACTCTCAGCTGTTTATCCACAGTAAATTACAACAAGTGATAATTATAATATATATTATAATTAGCACTTGTTGTAATTTACTGTGAATAAACACCTGAGAGCCTCCCCCCCCCCCATCTCTCTCTCTCTTGTGGATATCTTGTCTGTCAAACAAACCTCTCCAATCAAACCTCATAAACATAGGATAACAGGGTCCTTTAGACTCTATGGAGGATAACTCTGCCAGTTGTGTTTTGTAAAAACTTGCACCATATTGTGGTAAACTTTATATTAGTTAAACAATAAAATATTAAGGTTATTAAATTAGGGAAAACAAGGCTAAGTAAATACACGGACTTTCTGTCCTGGTACTATCACACAGTTTACTGATACGGAGTCTCAAAGACAAGGAGGGATCACATGGTTTACTCGTGAGAATAAACTCACCTAAGTACTTTTGCAGGTTGTATAGTTCATAATCCATTTGTTATTGTCGCCAAGAACGAGAAGTCTGACAATTATGAACAACTTTGTTTGATATAACTTTGGCAGGACATCAGCTAATATTTAAAAGAGTCACTGAGAGTCTTTTTGCATTATTGAAAAGGACCGGTGTTTATTTTGAAGTGATAACGTCAGCACTGGACGGCTTTATCTTCTCCGTCAGGGACACCTCATGTGTGATTTATATTGGCACTGTACTGTCGAGTCTGACCACAATGGAAAGAAAAGAGATTTGCAACCGATTATTCTCCAAGAATAACACATTTTACCAGTAACATGGAGTGTAGGGTCTGAATTATTAAGAAATAAATCAATACTTGTGTCTGTCTGTCGAATTCTCTTGTTAAAATTTACCGTTTGTTTCTGTTTAACGATATCGTGTCGTAGCTTACTCGAGCAAGAGGAGGAATCATCAAAGCGACACGGAACCATGAAAAAACAAACTAATAAGATATGCCAGGCTTAAAGATAACACAGAATTTTTTTTGCGAACGTATCAGGTGCATTTCCTTGTATTCTTTTTGTTCAGTATTACTCATTTATTGTTTTGTAAGAGACTTGTACAGTCTATATCCAACATATTTGTGCACAGACCATCGGCTTTCCATGAAAGTCAACGGAAATTAGGTTTACACGTTGAGGCCGGATTCTAACTAGGAACTATTTTAGGACTGGTAAACAACTTAGACCTCTGCTTTGTAGTTAGCGCAGTAAAACCTGATGCAGGGAGAAACTTTAGTATCTTAACTAAGGCCAAAGTCACAATTAGGTGTTGTATTTAGAGGAGCAGAGGTCCGAAATGATAGATGAATCAGTGGATCTTTGGATTTATTTGCGAGGTCATTTGCGGTCAGTTCGGCCATCTTGGGTTTATCTACCCAGTGATAAATATGCCTTATCAACCCCCCCCCCCCCCCCCCCCCCACCCTTGACTAGGGGGTTCCCCAGCGAGGAGATGTTACGTAGACAGCAAATCATTACGGACAGGCCAAGATCTTTTCCCAAACATCACATTGCATTGTGGCTCCTAGAGTACATTACACTGACGGTGTCCAATTTATTTGTTTATAAAACCTATCGTACACACTGACAACTACCTGTGAAGATGTGAAACTGTCCAAACTTTGTTAAGTAACCCTCGTTTTTAAAATAATAACCAGGATTTTAAAATATGCGACATCTGCTTATCCATGACAGGGAACCACCGGTTTTCACCCCCAATTTGCCAACATTTAAGACAATATTTCCCCAATGCAAACCTATTTGACTGAAATTTCTTGCAAAACGGGATTGTTTATGTGGCTCAGTTTAAAATAAGATTGGCTGTAATACAAATCGATTTTCTATAAGGACAGTATGTCAGTGTTATTCTAGTGATTTAACACAAGAGAATGTTGAATCAAAATTGCAAATATAGGAATGTCAGCATTAGACTTAAGTGAGTATCTTTTTTGCTTTGATACTTATATTTTCATTTGATGTATGTTTTATGTTTTGATTTAGACTGAAGTACAAGATGTTATTCACAGAAATACGTAGATATTTCATGTTGACGCTTTCAGTGGCCGAATGGTTAGCGGTCCGGGGATCAAGGATCAAAATCATTTTGGGTCTTACCAAACACTTTAAAATTGGTACTTGTTGCTGCACCAGCCAGGCCACAAAAAGACACAGTATCCACACACCTAAAGACTCCTCGTGGTAATATGACTGCAAAATATTAAGTACGACGTTAAGGCATAAATACATACAGACACGCATACATACATACACACACACACATACATACAGTACATACATACATACATACATACATACATACATACATACATACATACATACATACATACATACATACATACATACATACATACATACATACATATTCACACTTTAGATCACCACTGATATATCTTACAGGTAAATGTAAAGATAAGCAAGTTTAAATATATGCGCAATATGTTATTCGTGTATTTGTTTGAATTTGTAAAATGACTTAAAAGGAAAATATATAATGACATGCATCTAGATTAAATTCAGTCCTCAAGAATGTAGGTTAAAGCATCTTGCAAGAAGTAATGGATTCAGCATTCAACTTTATGTAACTGATTTTCGCACGCAAATAAATTCATGTAATGTGAGTGATCTTGTGATTTGTATTACCATACCAGTCGACTGCGTGTGTGCATCATATAGGAAATACTCGCTAAAAAGAAAATATCCACCACAATTCAAAGAAATGTTTAAATTGAAGTCCTTTGGTTTTGAATTAGATCATGCTCAGTTCCTGGTTTCTAAAATAAAGGCTTACCAAAACTCTTTCGTCACCAGTTTTTCTTACCTATTAAAATATACGCTATTTCTCATCGTATATTTTAAGAGAACGTTGAAGTATTGAAGATTACAGTGATGTTTCTCATTAGACCTGTTTGTAGAAGAGATTCTTCACATAGGCTATGTAATGGGAATGATCACCATAGATGCTCTCATGGAAATATTGCAGACTGAATTGTGGAGGACTTTCTTTCTGGTAGATGGTCGAATGAGTTCATGTGCGTTTCAGATACACTTGATACTAGAACTGCAGAACTGCTAGAAATTGAAGAATGAGCAGTAGTTTAACCATAGTAATTGTCAGGGAGTTGATATCGTTTTATGTCGTTTATGGTCTTTCCCCCCCACTTCAGGGCACAACAGAACCAGATTAACAGTGATATTTTATGACTTCACAGCTCATGGTACTTTTTTTTTTTTTTTACAAAAGATGCACCCTTGTCACTTTTTTTGAAATCAGTCATCATATCGCGTCATCTCACGTTATCGACGCGCATGCAAGAATTTCGTGTACGTGCGCACAGACTAATTATACACGAACACATTCCGATTGACAATATCAGCAAGTTTGGAGCACGTTCTTGACATAAATTCGTACCGACAAAATTAAATGTTTTCACACCGCTCTAGACAAAAAAAAACAACAAACCCCCCCCCCAAAAAAAAACTGCCATACACTTATCAATCAATATTTTGCAAGGATCTGTACAAGGTATACTTCAGTTATAACTTTCACAAACGTTCACAAAAGGGCTGAATCTAATAAGAACACATTTCTTTCAATTCTGAAAATGAATTAATACAAATAGTTAATCTTAAATGAATGAAAGTACGCAACGCGCAGGCGGTGGTGGAGGAAATAATCATTTATTTTGGCCACAATACGGAATTTCAGACACCAATGTCAATGTTTAGCCCGCTTTATAGATAAATTCTGATATATCTAACGTCTGATATGTGTGTTTCAGTTGTCATATTCGTCAGTGTTTAGAAAGTTATATAGACAAATTATCTTTGGAAATCAGAATCAAGTTGTCTGTGGCCTCAGACTATCACATTTATTCTTCGCCGTGATCTGACAGAACCAAGATGGCGGATAGATTCATATTTTAGGTAGATAATACTACTGTAGTGGTAAACCCATGGCTTTCAATTGGGTTACACCAACGCAACAAGGAGTTTCAGGCTTCGTTCCAAGAACTCGTGTTATTAGTTATCAAGTTATCAAAACAAGTTAGATATCTTAAACCCGCCTATGGATTCGTCAGTTGTATATCCACTCACCTCAGGCATCTGTTAGACGCCACATATATCCTGCCTTGGTTATAGAGCTGTCTCGCGAGATTCAGTTTTGTGAAACAGACCGCGTATGTTCCTGTCACGAAACTATTGTCACCTCTGTCTTCATGCCAAACATTTCTTTTTTTGCCCCGCCTTTTCAATTCTCGGAGCCATGGTTTACAAATGTGTAATATTTTTTGTGTAACCAAGGAGTTTTTTGCATGATTGACGTCTAAATGCTAATGTTAAGGTCAGTCTCTAACCGGACGTTGACATGTGTGATGCAAAATCTGGGAAATCTCTCTGACGCATCTAATTTAAAAGACTACGACATAGAGAGTAAAGCAAGAGCAGCGACGACAGTGTGATGATTGGCATATAGTCACATATGGCTACCGGTGAAATCTGGTCACTTGTCAACTTACCTCAGCTAGGGTTTTATTCCAGCTGTATGCACTCATCAGGACCATGGCGTATAAGCAGAGTTAGGTATTGGAGTACTGTGGTGTGAATTGCAATTTATTACATGTCATTGGTCTAAAATTACTTAAAATACTATGAAGTCATCAAACTATGAAGTTTAATATAGAATCACATTATAACATCACAGAGAGACCAGGAATCGGGAAGACTGAGCCCATCGGCAGCAGTCTAGCTTATGCATGAATAAGTAAATAATTTACCCCAAGAAGTAAGTATCATGCATCTGTGTGAGTCTTTTATTTTATTACAAATTTTGTTGAGCCTCAAGCTTGGAAGACTGTGCCGATCCTGACTATCGCGTGTGTAATGATATTTTGGACGGGTTAAACACAGATTGGCACTGATCAGCATACATGGAATTAATGTTGTTTTTCACATATACGAGGAGTCGAACAGACACGCGATGTGAGCGGTTATACAACTATGCAACCCATAGATCGGTTGAAATATGTATTTGGTTTTATATTTATTGATGTTTAACTCCATATCCAAGGGTCTGTGACGTATACGATAACGTGTCGTTGTGGGATGGAGAATTACATGTATTTAGCTGCATGGGCTGACAGCTTTCCAAATGGTCACGCAGAGCACGTAACGTGGGTGAATTACGACGACTTGTCAATTTACCTCAGCCTGTTCGGGATTTGCTCCAACTGTTCATGCATATGGTTACAAAGTGTGGCAACGCACACACTCCCTACAAACTATGATGAAGCAGAATTATATATAGAATGCAGTAGTGGTAGTCACAAATTATTAGACGTCAGTGGTCAAGAGCTACTGACCACTTTCGGAAACAACCCCTTTCAAACGTTACTTGCGCATTCCGTGTATCTATCCTGGGAATGTTGGCAAACAGATCTGAAACAGATGCAAACATTCAATTTGGAAAACGTGTGTCCACAGTGTCAAACTGGTGACATGGGATTCCAGTTATCACGGCGGAAATTATTTATGTATCGGAACGCTGGTTCATGCCGTATTACACTTCACTGTGAGTCACTGGGGTTACAATGAATGGAGAAAATTGAACAGATCCGAGAGAAAAGCAAACCAGGTACGGTATTTATGGTGCTTAAATAATTCATATCATTTTGTTAGCAAGATAGATGATATTGGATAATGTGTCTTCCTAAACACTTGACTTGTCTGTGTGTTTTGGTATAGTTTGATACGCCTGGAGCACTAACCGATCCCTGACCAAGATGATAAAAAGTAAGCCTATGCGTCATGATACCTTATAGCCATAGATCTAAAAAGCATGCACGAAAAGAACAACAGCCAGATTAGTGTCAGAGCCAATAATATTGATCAAGATTAAATAATGGATATCAACAAAAAAGGATGCCTTAAACTCTTTTTTTCATTTTTGCGGCCGGTGATTATTTTTTTCAAAAGCTTGCTAACTGATGCGGGTTTGAAGTGAAGTTGCCGTAAGCAGAACTACACGGTCAATACAGATGCTTTAAAACCAAGACCACACCCGCTGTTTTAACCATTTGTATCATCAGGCCGAGCACAAAAAGCTGGGAATGTGATTTAATGTGTACATCAACATTATAACTATACAAAATCAAAGACTCAAATCCGACGTATGCGTACAGAATTACACATATGCGTATATATATCTGACTGACTGTCTGCGGTTTCTGACTGATCTTTGTTTGAATTTTGTCACATCAGACATATTGCACCCGTGACGCACGAGTTGTCATGACAACAGCAGCGCTCTGTGCAACGTTCACTAACCGACTTATGGAGTTGTATTTCTCGGTCAGTACAATCATGTCAAAATGTCAAAATGTTCCGATTCTTACATTAGTGGTGTGGTTTCTCTGTGCCCTAATGTTTTTAAGCTTGTCATTTGCTTTGTCCTAATAACGCTTGATTTGTGTTAATCCATATCTGCAGGCTTAACCATTCAAGTCGTGATTTTCTTCATACTGAATGGCTCAGTCAATTCATGTCTATTCATGTGCATTGTTACTGCTAGTAGTACACAGCGGTGAGAATGGGACAGTCGCATACTGGATGGACCTACTTTTCACAGTTAACCTTTACCATACTCATACCATGCTAGCTGGAGCAGCTGGAAGGGTAGGGCACTGGGCTTGACCTGAACTTGATTGCGTTTTCATTTACCAGCCTCATACAGTACACTATTCCTGTAGATAAGTATATAGGTGACAATGATTTATCTTTTGTCGGGCGGGGATTTTTGGGTGGGGGCAAACGGGTAGGAGGTTTTTCCATTACATATTTACCAACTGATTACCCAAGTTTTGCCATTTGTACATTTCGGATTAGGATCAAAGTTTAGTCTGTAGTGGTGCCTGATCAGAGCTTACACCAATGTGATATCTGAACAACTGAATCCACTCAATACACTCTCTTCATCTAAACGCATACCCATTACTGCGCCAACAGACTGTATGTAGTACTTTGTATTCATACATCTAACCTGAGCGGCCCCTGCAGAATGATGGCCTGTATAAATATGTGTGTCTGTAAACAGACCGCACCTTTTCACCTTACCCTTACCGGTAAATCGCGATTGACATGTAAATGACGAGAAACCATTGGATCACCGGAGGCTCTATAGGTAGGAACAGTTATGTAATATTAAAGACAATTTCGTGCAGAGTTAAACCAAATCAGGGAATGGTCGTAACCGTCGAAATTCGACCTCTTGTCATTTTACCTCAGCTAGGCCTTCTTTCTAACTGTAACTGCATAAGTAGTAGCCATTTGAGCACGTCCTTCATCCCGCATCACGACGTAAAGTAAAAGAATTGCAGTCATTTTAATTACAATTAGTTGGGCCTCATTGATCTAGAATCACTCGAAGTACTGTGTTGTCATCATTTAATAAACAGTGGCTTGAGAACAATGTAAATGGACCAGGCCTCGGAGATGTTTAGTTCACTAGCTTACGCTGGCATACACTATAAAAAAAACACAACATGGAGATTAAAAGTAGAGCAGCATCGACAGTGTGATAGTTGGTAAAAAGTCATGCGTAATCGTAACGTCTCCAATGTAATTCCTAATTACGCGTTTTGGCGCGTTGTGATTTTCAGCTCCTTGACTTACGTCGTGTTTCAGCTCTGGATTCTGGTTCGACTGCGGTTTTAACGTAGGAGGTTTGTCAGGTATTTGACGATGGGTGTTGGTTTACAATGGCAACCCAGGTTTTAATCTATACAATATAATTGGCCACCATCTTGTAAATGAAACAATTTTTAAGTGAGTGAGTGAGTGCTTCGGGTTTAACGTCGTACTTAACAATTTTTCAGTCATATGAAGACGAAGGAATCCTTAGAGTGCATGTAATGTGCCTCCTTGTTGCAGAACGGATTTCCGCCGCTCTTTCTTCTAGTGCTGCTTCACTGAGGCGACTTACCGAAGGCAAGTCAGCAGCCCCGCCCGAGCCATTATACTGATACGGGTCAACCAGTCGTTGCACTATCCCTTCATGCTGAAGGCCAAAGGAGAGAGTTACAACTTCCTCTTTTAAGGTCTTAGGTGTGAAACGACCCAGGATTGGCCCTGGATCTACCGCTTCCGAAGCGCACAACAATTTTTGAGCACGGAGTGATATACTATAGACTACAGAAAAGATCAGAGCAGAGACTGTGATAGTTGGCAAATGGTCAAAAGTGACGTTTTTTTTTTTTTCAATTTACCTCAGTTAGAGTTTCATTTCAAATGTTCATGTAAAGCTAAAATAATACCAAATGAGACACCTCCTTGCACCATGGCTTAAACAGAAATAGGTAAAATAATTATGCATTGATTTTAATTGTAATATTTCAGACGTCCAAGATATAGAATTAATAATTAAAATAGTTTCCTTTCATTCAAAGGAATTTTCGATAAATCAAGTCACTAAGATTATAAACGATCCATCATACATGAGTTGGATGGATAGACAAACATAAATGAGGAAACTACAAATGAAAACGCTATAAGAACCTGCGTCAGACGCACTCACACACAAAAGGGTAAGATGAACTAAAAGACCTCAAAATTTACAAGGCAACTCTGTCTTGTAAAAAGACTTTAGAACCATGGTGCATAGGTTAATATTTTGCGGTGTGTTTTCTGTTCTTTGCCCTGTACCGCAGAGTTGCACTGACCAAAAGAAATTCAAATATTTTACAATCCAAAACACCTGCAAAATCAAACTTTTACCAAAAGCGCACTCACAGATTTCAGCAAAGGCTTCCAATTCCATTAATTGAACAGAGGTGTTCAATTTTACAGAGGTGTTTTTTTTTACAACATTATTACTCTTTTGTTTAAAGGTAATTGAAATGCTTGCTCTAAACATAACAACTAGCTGCTCTCTGGGTTAATCTCCTTGAAATCTTTTCAAAGAGTGGCCTTCTCCAAGGTTAAAAGGGCAGATTTTTTTGAAAATGATAGCAATTTCCAGAGTCGGGTTTTAGAGAAGTAACACTGTACTGTAATATGTAAATTATCGTCTGAGGGCACAAGTATGTGATTGAAGTTTTCTAAGGGAGATATCTTCCCTGCCCCTGGCAAAGAGTGACTATGGTAAAGCTGCCCAGGGGGAGTTGGCGGGTTGAAAGCAATATCAGACTACAGAGGTCAAGGTTTCTAGAAAATTAGACGGATTTCCAACAAGGTGATGAACAAATGCATTGCTGGCTAATCTGTATTTAGCTTAGATAAAATGACATTATCCAAGCATGGTTCTCTGATATCCAATCTATAAATTTCTTTCATGACACATATTTGAAATTAAAATGTTGTACGTGGGTCACTGTGTCCAACAACTAGAACATCAACAGCACGACAAGACCAGCAATAACAACAACGACAACCTCATTTCCACTGAGACTACTAATATGACTGGGGAATATGGTTGGAACAAAAATGCCTGAAATCGTTCATCATCAAGTACATAATATATAGTACCGGAAGTCATAAGGAAATTCTTAATCGTTTATTGTTTAGTCTGGCAATCTGCGGATGGTCGTAGGTTTTCCCGAGGCTCTGTCCCGGTTTCCTTCCATCATACTGAAATATTCTGGACACGGCGTTAAACTCCAAATAAATAAATTAAATAAATAAAGTTTAGGTGAAATATTTATTTATTTGTTGATTACTGTTTTACGTAATACCTTTAGCTTATAGCCAGGAAAACCGAGTATCTATGGTAAACTACCGATCTTTGTCACGATACTGACGAACTATCTAACGGGTGTGATGCCACATTTGCGGACAACCAGTGATTCTCAAGGTCATAATGCTGTCTGCTGTGTATGGTTACCAAGGCCCCGAACAAACAATAAAAGCTGGTAAATCTAGACAATCCTTGCTCATGGTTGGAACTGAACCCGCGCCTGGTATGCCAGTGCTTAAAGTTTTTTCAAAATACCACTGTTCCCACGTCCCACTCCCTTTTCGTGAATCAAGGTGTACTACAACTTCCAACGCATATCGGGCGGATGAAACTCTTTGTGAAATGTCGTGATCACTGAGAGCGTGGAGTACTTTGTCTCTAACGGAAGAAATCGGTGCAGCACCGGACATTGCCGATATTTCCCTCTCGATGCTGAAAACAGATAACCTCATTACACTTGACAGACAGGCGATCGCCCGGAACCGGTTGGAAGCGCTTGTCTTTTTGTTTTGCCAAACTCCAATTAAGAGCTGCCACATAAGTCGATTTGATCACCAGATAAAACGTCATTTGTCTCCGGAGTAACAGAGGGTTAATTGATTTTCGGTTATTGTCATATAAGGTCATCAGATTATGAGATTTTTATGGGAAGGTCCTCTTGTCAACTTGTTTTCGGTTTCAGCTGGAAGCATCATTGTGTCGGGTTATGACCGTAAAATAGATGCCACACATCTTGATGTCTGACATGTTGGTTATCTGTACTCGCACATGTCAGTTCTTCAGCAAACACATTTTTTTACATTCATTTTCTATTCTACAGGGACGGATCAGTTCTCCTGGAATGGTATTAACGTTACCCAACACCTCCCACCCAATTCGAATGCTTATTCCGAGCGATTTGCATTTTGCGCATGCGCATTGCTACGACCTTGATTTGATAATTCAGTGACTGATTGATTGGTTTCCGTGACCTTCTCAGCTGCTTAAGACAAGATCACGAGTAAGGGGTCGTAAGTAGACCATTAATCAATCATTCAGTTAGCCACTACATGAATAATAATACCGACAGCTGTGAGCAATGACAACTCCAGGTTCGTCCTTGATTTCCCTTGGGGATATCAAGTCAATGACCCGTTATATGGGCATGTTCAACAGATCACCCTGTTTTTTTTTATCCGGTTGATCCTTATCCCCACATGATAAAATGATTTGTTTTTAAGGAGGCAATGTACCTAAGTATGGTTGGGAATTTAGGTCTTATACTTAACAGCTTTTCAGTCATATGACAAGGAGAAGTCATTAAGTGTTTGTACATATACTGTGTCTTGTGGCAGTGCCATGCTGCCAAAGTTCTGCCGCCACTGAAGTATCATACCGAAGTCACTAGACATGAAACCCCACCCAGTCACATTAGACTGACACCGGGACAACCAGTCCTCTTTCCTTGCTCTAACCTCTCATTGCTGAGCTCAAGCAATGCAGCAACAAATACCATTTTTAAAGTCTTTGACACGACCCGGTCCGGAATTGGAGGCGGGAATGACACACTGCCTGTCACGATGCCACTTCAGTCCTCTTTCCTTAAAATACCCGTCGTAAAAGAAAACTTGTCTTCAGTAAATATTTCTGTGGGCAACGATGTGTGCAAATCAGAATCATCGATTCAATGTGTATTTAACCGTCTTTATTCAGTTACGCTCCTTCATTCTTTGAGGTCATTCAGGTTTAGCATTATTGGTAGTGGGTGAAATTTCTTTCAAAAAATCCCGCGACCAGCACCTCAGACAAAAGGAACCACTTAACCTAAAAACGAACAAGGCTTGCAAATCAGATATCAGCCAAATAATATTAGCCAAGCAGCAGATCAGTTCGTCGTTGAAGCTGTCAAGTCTATCCTCCAGGGCAGCAACTACCTCAGCAAAGTGGATAATGGATTTCCTTGAAGGTTTTAACCTTTATATCAATTAGTCATTGAGCTTGGACCTGAGAAGAAACATCAAATGACAACCAGTTAATGATTCTTGGATATATGATTCAATCCGGATTACAGGCTTACGGTTGCCCTTAGATGCCCTTTTAGTAGATCGTAAAACATTTGTATATGTATTAATGCTCTGTCGCTTCTAAAATGTGACAAATAACAGCTATGAAATTCCCCATGTTGGTCAGGCAATAATTTCGCCGGCGGCGCTATGCGACTATCCATCAAATTGGTCAGAGAATAATACAATCTGTGAAAGATGTCAACAGATATAAATCAATTAATTGTGTTTTTAAGCTCAGAAGATGAGATTTACCTGGCGCCAAAGCCGGGTTAAGCTGATCCAATAGACAGAGAAGAGATAAGTATGTCTGTTATGTGGTGGGCTAAAGTATGGCATGTTGTTAAGAGAGAAAACATCTAATAAACATATATGTCGCGGCTTAGCATTGAGAACTGTTTCGACCCTTTTACCTACATTTTTCGTCCGTTTCCTGGTAACGCGCGGATTACATCGAGTAAAGGTGGCCACATTTGTCCGTTACCAAAGCTATCAAAAGGGTGTGTTTAGAGCTTATACTACGACTGTCACCTACGTACTCCTTTTCATAAACAGTCACTGTTTAATTTTGCATACATGCGACTTACAGATGTACAGGCTCTACAGCTCTACAAACTGGTAAAACTGAGCTCTGTGGTTGGAAGAACAAGCCAATGAAAGAAGGCATACAGCGATATTCATGCTCATTAAATGCACTGTGACAGTTACGACCATATTCCCGACTTCATGCCTTTTCCAGACCGCCTAAGCCGTTTGTCCTCCAGGTTGTCACGATATCTGTTACTCAACAATGTGGAAGTCCTTGACATAGCACGTGACTGGCACGATCGTTTGCTCAAAGAGAAGAGGCCGGATTTTACAGGTTACGTGCGCCCTTTTGTCTACTGCCACACTTGTTTTACTCTCCATTTTGTAATCTTTTGTATTCTTGACATAAAAGGTAATTCTCTGGCACTTAACCAGGGTATATATTGTAATCTGTGATTGACAGATTTCCTCTCTGCCGGTGTATATATTGCCTGTGGTTTTGTACATATATTGACTAACCGTAGCTTATGTTCCTGGAGTTTAGCTCATTCTCATCAATTCTTCCACCAGGCTCTGTTACGGTTTCCTCCCACTATAATTTGGCCGTCGCCGTATAAGTGAAATGTTCTTGGGTACGACATAAAAAAAAAACAATCAAATAAATTCTCATCAATTCATGAGTCCTGAAGTGAATGTCTATATCTGCAAAGCTTGTAAGCAATCAGAAGATGACACCTGTGAACGGAGAAGTTCTTCTGAAAGAGCCATAATAAAAATTATTGGGTGAGTGTATAGGTTAAATGACTCCGACGTATATTTTGAGTTTAATTTACAAGAAGAAAATGCAGATTTGAAGATCATACAAAGCTGAACAAAGGTGTGAAAGACGGCTGGGGCTACTTGCGTTGTTTAGTTGCACCTTTAAATACTTGCGGGTCGATTATAAGAGAGTCGATATTAACATCCTTAGCATCAATTGTCCAGATGCACTAAAAAAAATGGTTTACCTGAGGGGTTTATTTCATGCTTTTAAAACGATAAGGTTTGCACGCTGTGGTTACATATGTATTACTGGCGATATAACATATTGATGGTTGTCGTTGTATTCTTTTGACACAATCTTTTGACAATCGTCAAAGGCACTTCGACTACGCTAAAGATTGAAGTGTTAATGGGTAGTGACTGACATTAGACAACAATACTCTTTACTAGCATGAAGACAAACGCTTCAGGATGCAGTTTCTTATGCTGTCATTGAGATGATAGTCGTTACTGCCAGATGATATAACACACTTCCGTGTTAGAGATCTATAGGGTGAAGTGTCAAACAGCCGATTCCTGTTGCAGATACGATAATGGACTCCCAAAGCACAGCGGATTAAAAATCTTGCCGTAGTTTAGAATCGTGGAATTCACTTATCCATTCTCACCCAAATGACAAGCGGACTTTTAGCTAATGTAATCACATTCCCGATAGACGATACACGGTGATATTTTGCAATGAATCATCTCGTAGATGTGGATAGCACAAGGCAAGCATGGCTATGTATCAATTTGTGATGAGCATGCCGGGTTAGAGACGTGGCAGAAAAAAGTAAGGAGGAAATAAATAAAACAACCTGGGGAAATGTGAGCTGTTGATCTGATATAATGCTGATACAGTCTCCCAGCAATAAACAGGCGTCGAGAGTTTGAGGTGGAACACGATTCTCTTGTGTTTTTTTCCTTCTTCCTTCCAATTTAGCCGTCGGCGAAAAGTTGCAAACCAAAGTCACATATAACATGCATTTATCATAAACTGTGAATGCAGTGCCCTAAATCGTTTATTGCATACATTTACATTAATGGTCAGTTTAAGTACAGGGATACGGGCCATTCTGCTAACCTTATGTCATTAAATTGGCGGAGCTTTGCGGAATTGCACTGCCTATTGTGCGGAGATATGGGTTTTTTTCAGTGATGCAAATCACATCTAAAGTTATTTCCTCCCCAAATGAAGGTTTTTTTTTTCTGTTAGGTATTTTATCGCTTGCATCAAAGTATCCGAGAACCATACCGATCCACTCATGAGCACAGTTAACAAAGACTCTGTCAGAGCCGAAAACGCCATTTTGAAAAACGTACAAGATGTTGTACTGTTTTATGATTGGACGACCAGAAATGTCACGATCACCACTAGCTCTGTAGGGCTGTGATTACGTATACTATGACAGCCCTGTCTTGTTTCATAAGCTTACCTTGAACACCTCTGTACTTCCCCTGCTGGCTTCAGCATACTATTGCTGGGCACCTAATTTGTCTGTCCGTTGTCACTGTCGTCTCAGCTAGCTGTTCCCGGTAGATGTTCCCATGTGTCATCACTAGTAAATCCACACAAGCATGAAACTATAGTGGAAACTGGATAAATTCCAACTCCAGCCTCCATGTTTGAATGCTTACCCCCGACAGCCCATAAAAGGGAGATAACTACTGACACTTTTAGCATATTTTGTACTCGTTTAATCTTTTCTTCAGTTTTGTTTAATTTTTTTGAGAAATGTTGAGTTATCAGTGTTGATTATGGTTCTCTCTATGTCAGTACTGGTGAGACTGATCCTAAACAGTTAACATGAATGTGTGTCAAAAGGTCTAACTTGCCTAATAGTGGCAGTGTTTAATTGCATACATGTTTTCCCTCACTGTTAGGTGTGTGCATTCAAAGATGGCGATTGGAGTTGGAATTTATCCAGTTTCCCCTATAGTTTCATGCTTGTGTGGGTTTACAAGTGACATATGGGAACACTTACCTGGAATTAATAGCTAAGACAACAGTGACTACGAACAGACAAATTACTTGGTACCCTGCAGTAGTATACTGAAGCCAAGGAAGTACAGAGTTGTTCAAGGTAAGCTTATGGAACAAGACAGGACGTGATAGTATACGCAATCACAGCCCTACAGGGCTAGATCAGCTGCATACGTTTGTTTTTGGTTCTCGGTGCTCCAGTAGTCAAGAGTTTTCTTCTCTCAAAAACACAGTCTCTCAAATGTTGTAACAGAAAGTCTGTTGTTTGGGTATAAAACACATATTCTGTTAATTCAACACAGATACTGTATTCTAACACATCTGCCAAATGCGTAATACACTGAGAATAGGGACGTCGACTGCATAGGCGTTTATCATTCCTTATATACAGTTAATTTTTTCACACGATCCAACACTGTTGTCGAACAGTAGCGTGATAGCATTCAGCAGGGTTGTTCCAACTAAAGGGAGGGCAGGCTGGTACAGAACACAGTTTAAACGTATGAAAAACTATATGACGTCATCAACATGAAGCCGTGAAATCTATATGTAACTCAACATCTTTAACTTGAGGTAGATCTGTCAGCTTACACTGCTGGCAGATCAGATTGCTTACACTGCTGACAGATCTATGTAAACTTAGCAACTACGAAGTATAAACAACGAAAAGCAACAAAAATGTTGATTTAATTATTTTAATTTTCCATCGAAATTGCGACGATCATGTCCAGTCAAAAACGTTCAGTCCTTTATTATTGTATGTGGCCGATAAAAAAATCTTTTCCAGCACCCCCACACAAAAACCCTACTTCTTTTTCCGATGTTCGTGTGGCACATTGGGTGCGCGAATATCTGATGACGGGGCAAGCAAGTGTCGGAAATATCCAGGCCTGTAGGCCTTCATCCGGGTCTAGATGTTGTGAGTAATAGCACAAAGCAGTGAGGTAGCCAAGAATCCGTAGCTGAACGATGGTTAACATCCACCGTACGTGTTTACAGTTTACAGTTTATCGAGTGCATTCCACTGCCGCTGACTGCCGTAGCTTCGTGTGTAGCGCTTTTCACGTTTTTTATTTAAATATCTCGTTCATTATTGCCGTGTGTCGATCTTTTCTTACCTTTTATTTCCACATTTCAACTCTCCCGACTGAAATCTGCGCGCGAAGAGTTACTTTAGGGAATGTCTGGAACTCATCAAACAACCAACGTGGACATATCATGCGCGAAATGCGGTATTCTCATTAGTTCTCGACGTGTGGACCCCGTAGTTGCTTAAAGTAGACTCTTCCATGGAGAGATCGACCCAAGAGAATTGTAATCAAAATAAAGTGGTGAATAGGTATCAGTGTGAAAATCGAAAGGGAGTATAATCTCAACATTAGTGTAAAATACATGTGAACGGGTGATGTGTCGTCCAAAAACAATGAACACTTTCCTGTTTACCGCAGTTATCACCGCGTAGACGCAGTGAATGAAACCATTATTTCTTGTATATATTCAGATTGTCGTGAGGGCTGTAAATATTACAATTTACACGTTTACACGAAGAGTTTGAATAAAACTTTGAGGTAAATTGACAAGAGGCCGTATTTCGCCGGTCACCTGTGATCATTTGCCCATTATCACACTGTCGTCGCTGCTCTGGTTGTACACTCGATACCCTAAGCCTTATTACATTCTATACCAAGCATAGTGAGGTCAAGGATTACATGTTCATTAATCAGTACCGTAGGCCTGAGAATTATATTGATCATAAAGATGCAGTAGTCCATGCGCACCAAAAAAATAACGGTCATTTATAAATAAATCACTTCTGTTTCGCAAGAAGACAGCATATTCAACCGGACAAATGGACCGACGACAGATCGTCTGGTTCCATGAACATGATATCGGGGGCATGTTTCTTGAGTGACTAATTTCCTGGACGGACAAGCTGCACTTTCGCCTTAAACTACTCACTCCAAACTATATTTAGTACTAAAGTACCGTTCACTTTCTACTTAACTGTGACCCCCGAAACAAACGAGACATTAAGGGTTGAAATATGCTCCTGTTATGGTCAGAGAGACGATCTGCCAACGGCTCTGCTTGACGTCAAACCGCATCTTCCACCTTGGGGAATTTCGAAAATAAAACAACTACATTTTTGCAGAATACAGCTGAAGGGTTTCTCTAATTTTATAAGATATTTCCCATAAAGAAGGACGCTTTCGTGTAGTGTTCGGATAAAATCAACAGTACATTCGAAATAGGTAAATTGAAAAAATATTATTTCTGCATGTAATAACGAAATTTAACAGCAATTTAATCAATCAACAAATATTTGTGGAGTACGGTGATGCGACATTGTGTTTCCGGTTTTTCTACCATGGCGTATCCTATCGCGTAGTGAGAATTCTAGGTTATAAAGGATCATTTGTAGAATTACTGAAGAGGTCAGAAACAACTGGCTGGGACTGTTTAGGTCTGTTTCTATCTCTCTTCCGAAATAACTAAGCTTATGTTATTTGTCGTCTTTTCATATCAGTCAATCGAACGATCATTAAAGATACACATTGAAATAAGCAAAGAACAAAACATGGCGTATAATTTATACCTCCTACCGAAGGCACGAAATGAGCTTTATTGGCTTATTTCTGCTGGTTATGTACAACTCCGTTTAGGCAAACTACTTTCGAATAGATCGTTATTTATTACATCTCGGGAGAAGAACGCGTTTTTGTATATACAAAAAATCCTCCCCTTTAATAAGCCCTGAAGTCAGTTCAGAACTAAACTCTAGGTTTAACCAGACCAGTATTAATAGTTAAATCCCGCCTTACTTTTTACCCCAATCCGGGAATGCCTACATATTATATACAGAATGCCAGAGCTACAAATGTGAACTACAATTAGTTTATAAAACACACTTCACGGGCTACGGATTATTCAACGAACACGCACTCTGGCGTAAGTTAAAGTGAAAACAAATGTCGAGACAATGGAAATCCTTGAGACATAACTTGACGACTGAATTGTCTTAGCATCGATACTAACAATCCTTATACCAGGCAACAAAAAAAAAGAAACAAAAATATGAATGTTAAATATACACATAATACCTCATTATCACACCTCTGTTACAGAGCTGTTTTTATGCGAGGACAAAAAAGGTGTGAAATGTAAATGTGATGGCACTGATGTCGCGTGACATACTTTAAGATGGAGACACCCAGCCAGACAATTTCCTAATTACGTCTGACGTTATTCACATGCAGAATAAACGCAGCAGTGGATTTAACAGAAACCGTATTTGATTCAATTGTTCACAACTTCTAAATACAAAGTGTGCTTCAAGCAAAACTACGTATAATCTATGTCCATATCTACTTTGTATCGCTTTGGTTCACATTTTGCCAAAGAGCAAAAGGCACAAATAAATTTATTTTTTAAAGCCGGTATATAGCACCTTTTTTCACTGACCTTTCACACCGGCCCCTCAAACTTCGTTACATTCTTCTGCAACCCAGTATCACCCTCACGCAAAAGTTTATCATCAGAATACAGTTAAAAAATTTAAAATATTTTGTTTGCGAATAATATACACTACATAATTTATCAGCAACAACAGACGTAAGTCATGAAAGGTCAGCCAGCAGTAGGCCTATACGCAAATGTCAGCTAACATCAAATACTATCCAGAAGCTTCCCTCAGACATATAAAGTGGCAACGCATTGGTGGATGTTGATATAAAAATTCACCTGTCTTTGCATTCTTCAAAGTAACAGACCATCTGTACAGGAATGGCTTGATATTAAAATTTGTGTGCAGTGTGTGCGAAGTCAGCTTCCATAACTTTATGGATAATCAGCTTGGAGCGCTTTGGAACGCGTGTATGCTCACCTGTTGTGTAATGTCCAGCATTTCGCAGCATTATAGGTATGTCAGGACTTTAAGTCAGGACGTGCTTAAAGAGCCCGGAGAAGAGTGCTATTTTACACCGGGCACTCATGTATCCCCCTCGGTTTAATTCACACACGTCGAATAAATAGAATGACGTCGAATACGGCGTTAAACACCAATCAAATAGATAAATACGGATTGAGTTAATATTAAATTTCCTTTAGTTATCGAATTTAATGAGATTAATGAGTTATTGTTATATCCATTGCTGTCTGACATTAAACAATGTACATGCAAACCTGTCACTCTGGGATAGGTCAATCCCCTTTGGATACCCACATCACATACGTAAGCATTAAGAGAGGTCCTGTCTGCAGTTGTAGTAAAATTTTTTATTACCCCGTTAAGAGACTTCCATTTTTCATTTATACATGTATGCCTGGAGTGTTTTGAACTGCGTTATCGGTATTACTACACCTCCCCCTCCCCCCCCCCCCCCAAAAAAAAACGCTAATAAACAAAACACCAGGCATGCGCATTAGGGCTATGTGTTTTATCTGCTACACACTTGTTCACGAAGGTGTCAAGGGCCTTTGATATACGACAAGCTGGATTTTACAAGCTTTAATCAAATGTCACTGCACACCAATCCGTTAACAATTTACGAGGATAATGCCATCCTGGGCTCATTGAAGACACCAGCTGTCACCAGGGGCGATAATATTTTGAGTATACGTAATGGCAGATATATGGAAGCCGATGGCGAGCTTTCTGTACATAGCATAGCGGTTTTGAAAAATGTAAGGTTCAGTATATTTATGTTTATCATAGTGTTCTTTTGGTGACAACGTTCTGAAGCTAACGGAAACAGCAACTTCTCTACGTTTATTGATGATTATCTATAAATAAAGGGCTAGCATTTAAACACTTTGTCCAGAAATAAACATGCGCTAAATCAATAACAAAATGCAACCTTTCGCTTTATAAACAATAATGCTGTAGACGTCAGTCCAGGATGGCCGATCTAGATATAGTTCATGCGTTAGTTTGGAAGTATTTTTTAATAGTCAACGACATATCTTCAAATAAATATATATTTTGAAAAGGTATACAATGTAAAAATATACATTCATTTATATACGTAGCCTTAAAACAAATTCTTCTAAAATGAACTGCGCTAAACAATTTATATTGCTCCCAACAAAGCAAGTTCGGCTAAAACAAATTAAATTGGCAGAAAATGCATACGTATTTAGCCAACATCTTATGCTATTAAAACATGGCATGTGGGTCAGTGGCGGCTGTTTTAATTGACGGTGTACATGATCCTTGATTTCCGGCAATTAATGCTTTTGTAAGTACACTTTTACTTATCCGGCGGAGGGAATTCTCTCCACAGCTGCAGCTATCCATTTGGATCATAAAATGCTACATATACGTTTAGTAATGGCCACCCACCATGCCAGATTGTTTCTCTGGTCTCCATGCTCACAGCGCTTTCCATTCATCAAACAGACTTTGATTTGTCTCTGGATAGTAAGCCTTTACGTTCTACGATCACTAAAATGGAAACGGACAGTGATTGTTTAAATATCACTGACTTCTGTCTCTGCTTTCTCAGGTAATGCCGGAATGCGGCGCTAGCTGGGCGCTAAGTTTGTATGTTTTATTGCATTTGTCCTCGTCCTATTTTAAGTTAAACGAATGAAGATGCAAATGTGGACATATGGTAATACAATTTTAAACGAAAAGATTTATGGAAAACGGGACAGACATGAAAACAACAGATACGCCGCCAGTTCCACTCAAATAATTAACACACGTAATGCGAATGTCGGGCGCTCGCTCGATGCTGGTTTTTCGTAGCTTTTTTTTACTCGTCGGATGTTAAGTTAAACGAGTCATAATGCATATATGAGCAGTAGATCAAACAATTGTAAAGCGTCATGATTTGTGGACAGTGTGATAGACTTTATGCCAGACACGTAATCACAGGATGACCCACAAATAATGCAAAAATTAAAAAACTCTAATGACTAGACCAGGGCCCGCCTCCACTCTACAAATATGACAGAATTATACAATAGATGGTAGTTGTGGGTTGTGAGATAAAAAAGTAATGGAATGCCAGATTCATGTATCGGTGAAAGTCCACGTGTTAGCGTGTATTAACATTGGTACAAGTAAAAAGAAAATGTAATGGAAGCTGATGCAGTGCCCGTGCTATCATCTTATCGACAACTACATCGCATGTAATATCATACATCTGACCTCTGGAAAGAAGCCTGGCTTACATTTCGCCTAAACACACAGTTCTGCGATACCTGGCAACATCAGGACTGCACAACAAATGGCCTCATTGATGAAGGAGCTGTTGGGTTACACGCATCGTGGAAAAAAACTATTGCTTTACTTGCGGTTGGTTAATCGTCCGCAAAACGACCTCTCGATCTTTTTTCCAGCGCTTAGTCTCCGGGGCGGCTGGAGAACGCCAGCTTATTCCAATCTCTGAGGGACGGGTTGTGACCTAGAGATATGTGGCACAAGACCTCTTCATCATAATCTGGTCGAATCCAGCTCGATCTGGCTCCACCGCGGCATTCCATCAAACAGTTTGTGGATACCTGGCGAAGCGCAACCATTTCCCCCAGGATTTTGTTCATCTTTCGCTACCCAGAAACGCATCTCCCCTCAAACAAGTGAAGTTTTCTGCATTATGGTTTACAAACTAATAAATTAGCTTTCTGAGTAAAATCTTTGAATGTCAAGTCTAGAAGCCTTTTCTTACCGTTGTCTAACAAAAAGAGCTAAATGAAGAGTAGGGTAAATAGCTTTGTTTCTGCTTAATAGGATGAAAACGCACCTGGTAATGTGGGCTTTGATATTTGTGGTGAAACAAATGCCATGATTGCGCATCGTTGGTCCCAGAGCTCATCAAGCCCATGGACATTTTGTGAAGAAAAAACATTCTTCGATACTTCGGTGGCCTAATGTCTCGCGCGGTGCGACCCAAGGGATAACGTGTAGGATAAAATGAAAGTTTTGGGGGAAGAGCAGCGATATAATGCGATCTGAGACTTTAAGAAGGATATAACCAAATATTGTCCAAGACAGGCCTGTTGATTTAAGGCTTAAAAAATTGAAAACTGTGACTCTATGATAAACGATCTAGAAAGAAATGGAGCCAATAGTATAATGCAGATTTGGAGCTATACAATACTGTCAACATTTTGTGCAATGCGCCGACGACAACAATTGGATTAAGAAAAAAATACAAGTGAGAATACATATTTGTGCATTTACGCCTTAGGTCTCTTTACAGTTACTCTCTAGTGGATACCATCAGTTAATAGGTTACAAATATAGCAAATCACAGTTCTTGTTCTATAGTTGCTGTTCAATATAGCCTTCACTTATTCTTAAAAGAAAAATTCAATACCACACCGAAAAGCAAGTTTCAGTTTAGTCTTTACTCTCGTTTGATAACATCAGATAGTTGTCTCAAAGACTGAAAGGCTATTTATGTTCAGCAGCAAAACTGAATCTGTGTGTCCGTCGGGGTATGGCGTGGACTGAGGCAGGGGGTATGTATATATGGTTGCTTGGGATTTAACGTCGTATTCAACAATTTTTGAGTCATATGATGACGGGAAGTCACAGACATTTACTGTGTCTTCTTGTGGGAGGGCAAGTTCATGCCGCCACTGAAGAATAATGCCGAAGACATCAGGTATGACACATTATACTGACGCCGGACCAACTAATCCTGTTTCCTTGCTCTAACCTCTCTCTGCTGAGCGCCAGACGAGGAGAACCAGGTTTATTCCCGGGTCTCCCGACTTACAAGAGGAGATTTGTTCAGTACATTTTACTGCATGGCGAGATGCGCTGGTACCTTTATTATCCCCATCGGTTTTATCTTACGCATACACCTAACCAATCCAATTATTCAGATACTTTCTATATGAATTGGAGGTCTCGAACAAAACATCATGAAACTGTGCTGGAGTCTTGACTACGTTGTTTTATAACAACACCAATTGGTGAAGTACGGCGTCATGATCAATGTTTAAGTCGGTTGGGAAGAAAGAAACATGACTGTTTGTTTTACGTTTGCGATAACTGCGTCTTTTTTTTCAGCCGACGACCGTATCTTGTACAAAAAGAAAATCAGCGATTTACAGAAGCCATATCTTTGTTGTAATCACAAGGGCCGTAGGGCTGTATGGACACATCCATAATACTTCAGTGTACATGTACTCTACAACATAGCTGTGTCTAAGTCTGTGTCCTCAATTCGCTCTCGGCGTGGTCTGATCTGGGGATAAATCTACTGGTGATCAGTTCTAATTAGGAAGGAACCTCGAGGTAACAATCCGGAAGTTGTCACTTGTAAATTGTCATGTCCTCAGCAAGAAAGCAGAGGTGTTTTGGAGTGTGCAGGCATGTACCTCACATCTGATTAATTGGGTGAATTGTCCACATGGAATTAGACCTGACTCGTAGAAGCCAGTCGAAACACAGGAAGGATATGTGCATGTACTTGCCCGCCATTGTGGACTTTTATTGCCCCACAGCTCACGAACACTGGGGATGAGAGCTAAACTAAGTATACATCACTACAGTCTGAAATCTCCTTAAGAAAGGTGGTTTTCTCAAAGTTATTCAATTTTATCACAAATTTGTGTGACAAAATCTTAAGATTGGTGTGATTTCAGCTGTGCTGGCCGTGGCAATTCAATTAAACAAATGTATGCAGCAATTGGCACAGGCAAAGTTTGCTGACGATCGCTGAACTAAAACATCACCGGGTATTGGAATATTGAATATAAGCTTAATAGCCGATCGAATCAGGGCTAAACTAGTAGACATAACATTGCTCTTGTCCTGTCTTAAGTAACTTTACCAGGCTGCAATATTCCTATTCGATTTGAAGCGCTATGATACATATCTTTGATAACGGTTAATAGATTTAAAGCTTGATTTACGTGATCCCAATACTAATCTAGTGACTTTAGTGATCAAAATTTCCATTTATATTCCACATCTCTGTGTAGGGCATTGCTTTTCATTTCTGTTTAAGTGATCACTTAGGAACCATATGCGCTCCGGCCAGCTTCGCACCATTACACGGAGTGGTATATCGGTGGGTGTATACGATAAGTTATTCCGTCCAGCGTCACTTGGCTGAGAGGCAACTCGAATGGAGAGCTCTCTGTCGTTTAAGAGGGAATAATTAAGCTGTGGTTGATAGAATAATGCTTCGTATGACTGAACAATGGGAAGTTAACGCTCTATTGCTAGAGGCCTTGTCTTCACTGAATCCTGTATGATCGATACACCCGCGTTTCAGACGAAATCCTCAATATCTGCGATCAAAACTATGCTCCAGAATAATGTTTGCTTTGTATTTTACTCAAAGTTGTTCGTGCACATCACTATTGTGTAGCTTGCCAAAGAGCCAATTTAGATTATCGATGTTTACGATTTGCTGATATAAACTGTCGCTTACATCACTCTGGGATAAGGAGTTTTGTTCTGAATTTCGACACATATAGTCCTACACTTGAGCTCGGGTCCATATGGTTTATGTCGGGTCGTCGTTTTCGTGCTATCTAATCGTGATCAGAGCTGTTGCGCATCGTCCAAACTAGAGCATTTACACAAAAAATGTATCGCGTCAAAGGACTTCACGATAACAATTTGAATCTAGATTGTCATGATCCGTGAGATGAAGTCTGTCTGACAGGTTTATCTATTAGCACGGCGAAAAGCTTGCGTCTAGCAATTTTAAGCTATAGACTCGGTTATACAATGCAACAAGATATCGCCAATCAATAAAAGTTAATTAAATCTTCAAAGCCACATGTAAAGCCAATATCTGTAATTTAATTAATTTGCATGGAATAACAATTACAGCTATATCCTCCGTCGCCAAGTTTGGTTTTACGCCAATCACGTAATAGGCATCCTGGAACAATCAGCAGCAAAACGGACAGCAACAGCATCAGAAAGACACAAGGCATTGTAGACCTTTCACACAGTAATTACGACGTAATGGTGCCTATCCCTAATTAAGAGGGGTAAAATTAATTAGAGCTGATCTACAAGCTATGGCGTCAAATAACCCAAAGATGCCGTGCGTTTCGTTAACTTAAAGTTCTGCACTACGCACGCTTTACAACTGCCGTGTAAACCCTTGTTGTTGACAATCAAATGCTGAATTCTGCGTTTGTGGCTCGCATATCTAAAGTTAGACTCAATTCACTTCGTCGCGTGGGGTTCCAACGAACCCAATCTTTTATCTGAAAAGTGCTAAAATCCCTAGCGACTTGTGGAATCGTTAAACGAAGGGACGCGAGACGATATTGGAGTGAGGCGCCTACATTATTTGACAAATGCTGGGCAAACACCACAGGAGCCTTAATGCTGAATTGTGAATGCTTCAGAGTGATCGCTTACACGATAAATTGTCACTACAGGAACTGTGAAAAAAATCCTAGAGACCATACTCTGAATAAGTTTATTTTGCTCTACGTTTAACTCTACACTGTATAGATGCCAAAACCGCCATCTTGTCACGGCGTTGGATCTCAAATCTTATCCAAGTCGAAGTGGCGTAAACACATTCAGTATGCTTGTATAGAACACTTCCTTCATTACTTGATGCTTCAATTTGTACCAGCAATATTGTGTTCCACTGAAGACATTGTCATGAACAGACAGACAAGAAATTTTCAAGAGAAATAAAGTCAAGTGGACTTGAGTTCACTGGCTTTATGGGAGTGTGGACACTGTGTGGATATTCCAATACGTTTTATTTGTACCAATTTAAAGAATCGCTAAGATAGAAACTCAGACCCCCTATGGCAGGTATCAGTGTGGTGATGTTATCCCCATCTGGGGGATAAGGTTCTGGTTACAAAAGGTATCTGTGTTTGTACGCCACTGATGACTCCCAGAACAGAGAGAACCGAGGGCAAACATCTGCATTGACACACCGGCATGACCTCCACAAGCGATGAAAACGGGTAAATCGATGTCTATTTGCTCGTACGGGAAACCAACTCTGTGATGACATAGAGTAGGTGAAATTCAATTTAGTTGATGTTTGTGTAAAGTCCATTTATGGTGACACGTTTTTAGTGTAGATGGGCATTTATGCGGCCATTAGACCTTTGTCTTCTTGGACTTGCCGGGCTTTGTTTCACACGTCGCTATGCATGACTACTGTGGGACTGGAATCCTATTATAACTAGCAAAACACAACAACCAGTAAGTGGAAATGCCTGTCAGTTGAAATGTCTTTTGAAATCAAATGTTTCTTGTGAGCACCAAAGGCCGGTTTATGTCCACAGTGGGACCTCCAAACCCCAGTTGTCATTGTATAGTATGTTTACGTTAATAGTTATGTACTAAACGACATGGCTTTATTCTGCAATGGATCAGAGTGTAAAAAGAAAAAAATAAACAGAAATCACTTTGACGATAATTCTTATATATACACATCGAATAATAATTCTGACCATGATCACCAAGAGAAATACGTATCATACTAAATCCAAATACTCGAGTCCGGTATTATAATGGAGTGGTGACTCACCCACCTTTCTTTTACAAGACGGAATAAAATTTGTCATGTCGCCGTTTGGTAGACAAGGTTGTTCATTGATTAACTGGATTACTCCCCCCGCCCCCCCCCCCCCCCCCGCCATCCAGAAGGAGATTTCGTGTTCCGACAGGGGGAGCAAATCAGCGGAACTACCTGTGTTCTGCAGCTCTGGAATCAGATACCAACACAAGGCCAGTTTGCGAAACATTATGTTCATCACATACAGGTTGGCCTTCAATGAGCTGTACCGGGTTAACCATTACTTAAATGACAATATGGCACTTTTTGTCCAACAAAGAATGTCATCTAGAAGTACACTTTCCTCAAACTGGATATGAACCACACGGAGGGTGTGTAGCTTGAACATCAAACACACAGCAGTTGTAATGTGCTCATATCCCCTCCGCTCTGCATGAAGTTTTCATCTCCTTTACTCCTCGAATGATGGAGAGTAGAACGAATCAACCATCTCGATGGTCTTTTTACAAATGAGATTCAAAGCAACATTGGAGAGCTGTGATGACAGTCGTACTAACGGAAACATAAAGACAAATCCTCAACTTCTGAACTGGCAGACGTCTCAGTACAATTCCCAGCGTGGCTGGCATCATCATGAAGGCACAGGACAGGCTCCATATATCATAGCCTCAATCTAACAGTAAAGCTCAAAGCTTATCAGCGAATGTCATAAATGTCAAAGCATCAACATGCTGATTTCACACGAGCTTAGAACTTTCCGATTGAAAGACGCGGCCTGTCAGACTGAACTTCATGTCATCTGTTTTAAATCACTGGCTCACGAAGTTTTTCTCTGAAACTGCCCTGGAACAAAACGAATCACACTAACATCTGTCCAGGGTTGCTTTGAGGTTTCAAAAGGCCAATGCGACGTCCAGGAAACGCAAACAAAAGTGAAACGACGTCAAAGTAAACGTTTCTGGAGTCGTTTGTTAGTCTCTAGTTACCGATCATTAGCCTAGAACGATACTCTAGTAAGCGGTCAGGTTCTACGCTGTTACTTTTTGTGTACATAGAGGGCTGTGGTACGAGAGTACCTCATTGTTATTGAGGCCCTTGGCCTGTACCGGTGCCAGGTTAGTCATATATCGTCCATGATCATAGTGTATGGTTGAGCGGCGTCCTTGCGCACCGACACACCATTTCCTGTAAAAAGATATAGATCAGAATGGGATGATATCGGGTGCAGTTGATGAAAAAATGCATTAGATCAAACATTAATTATGATACCAGTCTTATTTTAATGCAAACCAAATGTTCGTTTTAGCAAAGATTAAACTTTTTGCAAGAACTTAACAACATATTAACAATGGACGCTGTGTGGCGAGGCGAACTGTGTATATTTTATAACGACATGGAAGGAGGATCGTTGTTAAAACGCCTGCATTCCAGTCCCAAGAACACTCATTAATTTTGTGAAACGCCCGTTTTCGCTGTTCGAAGAGGTTTGGAGATAAAATTCGGTGACCGTTTGGGAAGTCTATATTGTTCATTGAAAACCACAGGTTTTCCATTAATAGCGTGCCTATCTCTATATGTCACACATGGAAAAGATCGTCCTTGACTTGACAAAGGTAGGTGATTTACCTTAGACACTCCAGGTTCATTCGCCATGTAGGTGAGCATCGCATAAGCGAAAGACTCTTGAATACGGTGTTAGCAACGACAAAGTAAATATAACAACAAACTACCTATTGAGAAGAACCTGTGAGTGCCTTTACCTCAACTCCTTGTAACATGGAAAACCAGTGCGATGCATAAATCATAAAATTACTCTCATCCGTATATCGCATCGAAAAGTCATCAAACGTGCTAAAAAGCTCGTAACGCTGGCAGTACAAATGTTAACTACATGATCAAAATTCAATATTCTCTGCCCTAAAGCAAGCGATTAATAAAGCCTGTCAAACTTTTTCATGTGTTATACAGTTACTTCTAAATATTCTTAATAATTATCAATTATCTTAATTAATTATTATTCAATAAAAATTATCAATTATCAGTCAATCTGAAAATATGTAAATCTGTAAATCATTAGCTAATTAATTTCGCAAAGTACCTGTAAATCCGGTTACAGTGACTGTGTCACGTGTTCTTGATCCTAACCTTTCACAAGAGCGCGATGGACTTTTCTTCTTTAAGCAAAACCAGACTCGGAGAACTGCCTTGAACTCGTGCCGGAAAGTTCCTTGAAAACAAAACATACGTATCAAGTGTATATGCCCGTATAAACAAACTGGTGGCATGTGTTCCTTGACAGAACACCGTGCTGGGTTTGCGTATTGTACCATAATAATGTTGCCGAGGGAATGTCACCTGTGACGTGTGGCCACTAGGCACCCTGTCGTCGCTGCTGTCTTTTATTATATGTCTACAAAATAGAAAAACAAGGTTCTAAAGTTCTTAGAAAATACTTGATACTCACCACTCATAAACATATAGATGACAGGATTAAGAGAGCTGTTGATGTACACCAGCAGATGGCTCATCGTAGACAGACTCAAGGCGACGTGTGGATTCAAGTCCTTCTGTATTTTAAAATATCTGCAACAAGATAAAGAAGAACTGTACAGATTTACGTCATACAATGGTGATGATAATGACAAGATCATGTTCCTTGTTTTTAGAGTATAAGCTGGAGGCCAGGATTACACTTTAAGTCGAACACCCTGAAAGATTGGCAATTTTTGACTGCGCTCAGCAAGGAACATGGCCATGCACTGGGGCAAATTCCACGAAGTTATATTTGACTTAACTTAAAATGCTTATTTTCTGTATATCGCGAGATATCGACAACTTTGTCTGAGCTGAGACCACTTACAATTAAAGTGAAGATCATCCAATTTGGGATAATTAACGACGTCAAAATTGAAACTATCGGCGTGATCTTAAATATTGACCATCCCTGTACCCTAGCTTCGAATTTAAAATCTGGGCAAGTTAATCATTGTGACAATTCAACGAAGCAGCACCGCGTCATTGAGGGTGTCTCGACAGGTGTCTGCTACTGAAACCCACCGTCGAAATAAGACTGAAAAAATGCTGAAGCCTACGTGAAACGCAACAACAAAACAGCACTCTCTAAGAGTCACCATGTTCTTTTTAAACTGTTCGACAACGTATTCGTCGCTTATATATTGTAACTTTTGAAAATTAACCCTTTTAGAAAGGCATATAAAGAATGACATATTGCAAATTAAACAGTCGCACAAGAACACTGGCAGATGGCGCTGGGAAATCACGTCACAATGTACACATTTACACATGTTCTATATTTGTACTAGGCTTGGCGAAACTAATTTACGGCCCGATCAATACGAGGCAGAGACAGTAAATCCGGCGAAATGTAAGTTTTCAGACCCATAATAAAACACATGAGGTGATTATCACTGTTTAAGCGTTTAGAAAAACACAAATGTCCCGAGGAAAAAAACAAAAAATCCTCGTTTTGCAAAACTGATTTAGGGTAGAATTTCATTAATAATCATTTTTTGTCTCACTGGATGGCTATGATGGTAATGACAGCTAATCGTTTAGCGCATTGTCCAAATCTCCTTGGATTTGTCTGTACGCTGGGGATTACGTTTTATCTATAACATAAATAAATCTTTTTATTTGCATAAAAGTGTTTTTGACGTTTACGTCATGTTTGCAATAAAGGCTGGGGCAGAAACGTGGGCTAACCACCGTATGTGGAGTAATTAGAATGCTGAGCACCAATCCGCGTATTCAGCTGAACTGAGCTAAGTGCCTAAAGGTAGAAAAACGCCCTTCAAGGGGAGTTAAATGAAGGCAGACACGACAGTGTGATAACTGACATCTGTTCACATAAAACGCATGATCAAAGTAACGCCGGTAGTGTGATATCTGACATCTGGTCACACATCACCAGTGAAATGCAACCGCTTGACCTTTTAACTATAGTCAGGGCTTTATTCTAACAGTGCATCTTGACAACGCGTCAGCTGTAGTATTGATTACCATGGCATCAGCGGCGTTCATATACAAAATAGTTAAGGTGCACCTTTTTAATTAGAAAAATGTCGAAGTAGATGTGTTGCGCTGCCAGAGTACAAACAGTACTAACGCCGTACCGTAGGAAATATAGTTCTCCGGAACAATGAAAAACGCAGTGAATGCTGCGTGTACTGTTGAAACCGGTAAAGAATATATATGTGCGTGAAAACAGTGTTTAAGGTATTATCAGCTCACTAGTTTATATACAGAATTCAGGTCTAAATAAAGAAATGAATACGGATATGGACATAGCCTAATATCATGCTCTACTATTTACTATTGTACCGTCCAAGAAAGCATAATTCAAGTTAAAATTATCGGAAAAAAAACATATGAGAGTATGGTTGCTATGGGCAACTTCAGCAAGATACCTTAAAACGCGTGTGTTTTATCCACTATTTACTGAAAGCTGTTAAGTTTGGTCATATGAGAGACTCAGTAGAATCACCATGGTAATATTAATAGCGTCCCAGGTGAAATGTAGGTCTCTCATGGTTACATTACGTTGTTGTGCATGGCAGATACTAAATACAAAGTCATTGTCATGTTTTTAATTATAACTCCAATTGCGTGATGAATGGTTGACTGATACGATAGAATGTCATCTGATTCATCGAAATCTTTATTAATTTTTGTAATTAATTTATCACGGTTATCATTCTTATCTTCGTGTTGTCAACCAGTAGTAGTGCTGGGGGATTAGCTTTTGCACTGGGGCTTTGGAAAACACAACCAGTACAGCCTACTCAAACCAAAATGTAGAATTCCCCCGTCGCCTTTCAGACTCCTCCGAAATTAACAACTGTTCCTGTCATTTTTCTCGACGGGTTCACGGTTAGAATTCTTGGCGCATTGTCCCCATTAACATGATGGATAGACATTCTTTTGACCGACGGAGAGCCCCCATTGTGAGCCTCACCAAACCAGATAACGAGCATCTCAAAGAACAAAATAAAATCATTCCTATTCACAACGTTTACACTATACATACTTCCACGAGCAGGAATGACTCTTCCCGTCATTAAGATTGCACATTGATTTATACGCCGTCAGCTACCGTTTCCTTTCATTATACACTCTATTGTTATTCTAATGACCGACATTACTTTCAGGAAATAGTAGGCTGCTTGCAGTTAGGTATTTTCTTTCGAGAATAATATATGGGCGATTATTCTTTATTGCCACAACGCCCATGATTGCAAGAATGCAATCTATAGTAATTAGCTTTAAAGCAAACAGAGATCAACGGACTGAAATCATTGTAAATTATACCGATAACTCCTACAAGGACTTGGAAGCATTAACAGTTTGCGTATTTCCATGAACAACTCTAAATGATGTAAATTGACAAAAGGCCTGCTGTCACCGTTCATGTCCGATCATTCGCCAACTATCACTATCGCTGCTCTGATTTTACTCTTCATGCTGTAGTTTTTTTGTATTGGAATTTATTACCCATGAATGCGAACAAGAAAAGCTGATATGTTGATGCTTGGTATTCTGTATTCAAATTTGTAAAGGAAGTGTCATATCAATCATCCAAAACGCTTCTCTTACCACAGCATATTGGCCCTTGACCAGTGGGATTGCAGGTTCGAATGCATGTATCGACGTTTCAGCTTTAATTTAGAATAAACCCTGACTGAGATAAACTGCTAAGCGGCAGTATTGCTCCGATTACTTGTGACCATTTGCCAGCTATCACACTGTCGTCGCAACTCTGGTTTTACTCTCTAAGCTGTACTTTTTAAATTATATCTTCACTGTTTTTTTCACCCATAAATTTCACTGCCGTTGTATAAGCGATATATTCTTACAAACGGCATTAATTCCCTAATCAATCAATAAGTCAACCAGATCACATATAGATCTATGTTAGTCTGGAAATCATAGCTTGTAAAAGAAGAAAATTAACTGTTTTTCTTATTCTGCAGTTCATAAATGCATTGATGAACACTTGAAATCATTGCAAAGCATGAGACCAAATAGATTTTCTTATAGTATTAACAACAGCAAATTTCAAAAATCAACAGCAAGATTTCGTCTTTTGTACAATATTTTTTGTTAATATTTTACAGTTTACAAGAGTAGTATTGTGGGAAGATATGGTTTCCAATTGCATTCTGCTGAGAAAAAAGTGCTCTTCTTGGACGGCATCGACTCTGTGAGAAAACTGCAATAAGAAATGCATGTGGATAACTGGATGAATGCATTTATGTTTACATAGGTGCTCTTCTTGGAGTGTGCTGTTTTATTCGATACATAGCCCAGGATTAAAACAGCTCTCAACTTGAGCTGCACTGCTGATAACAAAACAGCCAGGAGCACTCTCCTTGGAGAGTACTGTTTTTGCTATGCAAATCTACTCGGTTAAAAGAACGCGCTGAAGGAATATCAATAAAACATGAGAAATTCGGTGAAACATCTAACCAACCCACTCGAAACTGTCAAGCTACATTCTACCCTGATAATATTTACTTTTCAGCTCTTATCTTATCTTGCACTATTTCAGGTGTAATGATTATGTCTGGCAATTCATAACATGAAACTAATTGCTTCTTTTGCTTTTTTACGACGAGTTCAACGCTATTTCCTTGTTAACAGAATATATTCTTTTGGGCGCAGGGCATGTACTCCCAGTGCTATGATATGCAGCAGTTAATTGTGTACCGACACGTCACGAGGATAACACCAGCCTACTTTAGGGTTTGCATCTAAATATTGAATGCATTACGAAGGAAATTCTTTTATTATTTTTCGAGTTAGAATAAACTTACGAGTAAACTTACGAATAAACTTACGAGTAAACCTAAGAATAAACTTACGAGTAAACTTACGATTCTGCATAATATATGCGAAGTGTAGCTATGAATCGACTGTAACGTACATCAATATTTAAACCATCAATATATACGATGGACACCACATAGCTTTGGTGACAGTTGGTGACACTAAGCCATTCACGACTCTCGTGTTGTTGATTAAGCAGTTTAACGCTTGTGCAGATCTGAACGTCATACCTAGGACTGTTTGTCAGTGAGTTGCTAAAGGTCGGTGGTTTAACCCAGGTAATACGGTTTCTTTCACTAATATAACTGACTGCCATCACACATGGATAACTTGCTGAGTATTGTGTTAATCAACATTCAAGTAAGTAAATAAGCAATATAAGATGCGTGTACCGTTCAGGTGGCATTCAAGAACAACGTGTTCACGCAATTTTTTGGGGGGTCCAACATATTCCGGGGTGTTCGGCTCAGATTAAAACTGATCGTATCACAAGAAAATTTCACTGACGAGAGGGTCGTTATAAAAGTGGCGGTGACGTGAGGATCATCGAGAACACGTTCGTCAAAAGATAATAAAGCGTACCGTAAAGGGAGTTCAGTAACAATAGTGGGCACAACGTACCGTAGAATGTCGTAAACGTGGACGGGTAAGTAACAGATGAAGAAAAATATTACGACAACTATTAACATCTTGGCTGTATTTCTTCGGCTGTTGAGTTGGGTATCGGAATGGTGCCCTGTAAGAAAAATTATTGCATTTTACTAGATAGAATAAACAACTTACGACATAAACAATTAAAACATTGTAATTTTGTCTCATTTAATATGAAGTATAATGCTCAAATGTTACCAAACATTAAATACCGTAATTGAGTATAAAGACTTTGAAACTATGTCTTGTTCAGCTGTTGTAGTATTATAGATTAACGATGCCGTAATTTCAGTATTAAACGGGAATTTCGAGATTCGACCTTAAGACATAATGTTGGCTTTGCTTTGTGCTTTGATGTTGCCTCTTCATGAAACGTTAGAGATAAGCAGTGCATTTTAACATGGTTAAGTATATACATGTACAATATTGAAATTTTTCACAAAGGATGACTTAAATTTAATGAATTACATACAAAATCCATTAAACTTAATATTAGGAAATAAAAGTCAACCATTATGGATAAAATAAACCATAGTCTATACCAGTAAATATTAAAATGCAATGAGTAGCTCACTTCTGAGGGAATAAAAGGATGTCATGATGATATAACATTTTCTCGAAACTGACACGAGATGACAGCCTACAGTCTTTGAATTCAATTACCAGCAGAAAATCGAACGGTTTTAAGAATTTTGCTACATGAGAAAAGAAAACAACCGTTGTAAAAGTGCACAGCTTTTAAAGCGTATTTGATAATGTCAAGAAATTGTGATTTATGAAGAACAGGATATTTATAATGGAAAACGCTTGAACGTATAAATGCACCAGAAAGACACACATATATATATATATATATAACCATGTCTCGTTGCTGAACATTTTTGTTATGCTTTTATATTACATCCATGCGGAAACAAAGGGCTGTGATTACTTATGACCTACGTGATATTTTGTTATAATTTGAAAAATTTACACAGAAAAGAAAACTTAGGATGCTGCTGGTGTAAAGAAACCCCAGTGGAGTCAAAGCTCTGTCTTAAACACAGCCATTCGTGTATGACAAGAAAATACCTGCTATAATTAAACCCGTAACAAAACCTATTCTACACGTGTCTTCCCCAAAGGAAATGAATCAAAAATAATCACTACATTTTTTAAAACTGTTCCAGAAAGAAAAAGTTTGAAGCAAAGCCTGTAGAAAATAGAAATTCGTTGCTTGTGATAGGTTTGTTTTTGAAAACCTGATTGATTGTGGCATCGGAGCAGAGGGCAAGGAATTGGAAAGATTAGATGTATGACCGGACGTGAACGAAGCTATTCGGAGCCAAGTATAATTACAAAGCTGCAGACAGGATGTCAGTTCCGGTGGCTGTCAGTCTCATTTATTTTTGTCAAACAGTCGGCTTGTAAATTAGGATTCAACAATCAGACAAATACTGATTCAGTTTAGGCAATTTTCCTTTTTGCGGGAAAAAGTAATGTTTTCTTTACTTTTATTGTTGACTGGCTGTAAGAGGAACTCCAACAATGGAGACATAATAATTGCAGCTAATCACATGAAGTTTTCAAGAAAAGTTATCTTTTATGCTTTTGGGACGTTGTGAAAATAACAGAAGGTTACTACAACATATCACTTGGACAAAAAAAATAGTAGATAAATGTTCTGTGGCACCTTTCCTGTGGGGTAGATTTAGTTTGTGAGGCTGGGTTGGTTTGTCAGTAAATTTTGTAAAAAAAATTCGTATAGAACATAAATCACCGTACTGTTAGATTTCATTTCGGCACTCAACGGGTATAGAATTGACATAGGAACTGTGTTACAACCAGCCATAGAATGAGAACACTGATATTTCCAATTTAATTTAATGAACAGACGGTGTGGTTGAAGTCTACATATGTGAGGTGAAAATGGTTTGCAGTTTGTCTGCCCTGTTAACTCCTGTATGTATGGTGAAGGAAAAAATGTTAACAAGTCGACCTGGCGATCAACCGACGAACATACCAACAGACATGCATAGAGACAGACGTATAGAGCTACTTGAGGAAACTAAAATTTTTTTATATAAAATGGTGTATTGTGTGTGTTTCTGCAGATGATAATATTCAACAATAGGTTTCTTCTGTCGCTCTAACAAATTTTCGACACCCCATCTTAATACATTTGGTTGGTTGGTTAACATTTGACAACCTGCCTTTTGACACAAACCTTTCAAATACTGATGGCCCCTCAGTGCAACAAGACACCGATTTTAGTGGGCTGTTTTGTCTGTTAAGAACTTACGCTTGTTCCCCTCTTACATCGCTTCAAAACTTTATTACAATATGGATTTGAGCGTCCATATTTCCTTGGAGAATAAAGAAGAATCTAACCTTGTCCATTCTGAAGAGAAGCGTCTCGGTACCACAGTCTCTTGGCAGTCAGACTGTACGCAATGGCCATGACAAGGAAAGGCAAGGCGAAGAAACCCAAAAGCGGCATCCAGAAAAGGGGTAAGTGTTGACCCTCGTACTTTTCCGGTTCCATAGCGCACATAGTCATCAGCAGAGTGACATTCTCTGGTCGAAAGGTGGGTTCTGTTCGGTAGAAAAGAAGATCCGGGCTAGCCGAGCCCATAGCCAGTACCCAGATGAAGAACGTCACCAGAATGGCGGATCTAACACCGAGTCGGGCCCGGAATGGACTGGCAATAGCGCGACACCGGTCAATGCTGATGGTGGTCAATGTGATTACAGACACGTAAACAGATACTCTCTGGAAAAAAAAAACACACACACAAAAGTGCCTGGTTAGATTAATGATATAGATCGATAACGACTACTCCAATCAGTGGTCAGTCTTTACGCATATGCCCTTTACTGTGACATGACTAACATTGTCAGAGAATCCCACTCCAATCGTGCAAATTGAAAAGTATCTCTAGTGGTTGATTTGGCTCAATGAACCGGAGAATTGATCAGTGAAATTATCTGAAGCCCTAAAGCCGTCCATCCCTAGAGTCATTCATCCAAGGATCATCAATGAAGAGAAAACCTAATCAATGCTCGTTAGCATTAGAGACAAGATCAAACAGTTAGCATCCGCACCGAATACTAGTCCAAACCACACAAAAGACAACGTATCGTTAACACAGTTATGAAAGATATATGTAATAAGCATGTGTCTAGTTATAACATATTTCAGAGAAGCGCTTTTTTATTTAACAGTAAACAGAGCTGATATTACTCGCAAATAAGAGTACAGGCCACTGGCCCATCAGCATCCTGAGCCACGTTCAGATAGATGTGTGCAGTGTTAGCATTAAAACAAACTGCAATACATCATTCTTTCCATTATCTGAAAGTTAAGAGCTCACTGTACACATGAGCATTGGAATAAAAATATTTGAAACTGTAGAATGCTTAGATTTGCTTAAATCTGCTTTGATTTCTTGCCTACTTTCTCGTGGTTTGTGTTAAAAGTTCTTTTGAAAATTGTTCTTGCAGTTATTTACTTCTTATACTTATGGGTGACTCCTGATATACTAATGTTTGTTTCGACGTTTGGATCTACAGCGATAAACACTATTTTGAATACACTCTAAAATTTTCACCCTGTGCAGAATTTGACTTGATTTTGCAACTAAAAAAGACGTAGCCTTGTTTTGGTGATCAGAATGGTAAATGTAATGACAACGCAGAATTTTGAGTCATTATTTACCAGTGACGTCTAATAACCGTAATTAAGATCACTGCATTTCTTTTACCTAATTCTGTTTAAGCCAAAGTGCTAGGGGGCATTCAATTTTCTATTATTTCACTGGTTACTTGTGCTGTCACACTGTCGTCGATGCCCTGGTTTTACCATTTATAAGTCTTTAAGTGACTAATATAGACACTAGATAGATAGTCACCAAGTTTTCATCTACGTTTATAAGGAACTGATTGTTGTTGTGCTTTTACTTTAAATGTCTTTATCTGTGCAGTATCTTTGCGAGAAATGTTTGGCGATGTCCTGATAACCCCCGACACTTTCGAAGGCTTTATCTCAGCCTTTGTCGTTCATCTTGAAACTACACTAATTAAGACAGAGATGAAAGGAAGATATTTGGTGATCTGGTTCAGCGGCTTCAAATTGAACGACAAGTTCCTAAATTAAGCTTAGAAATAGGTCTTATATTTTCCACGCCGATGTGCACTAATTTATTTGTCCATCCATCCATACCAACAATATTATGCGAAGCAGTGATGAACGAGCAGGCAGTAATTCGCTCTGCTGAAGTTCTCATCTGTTACATTATTTGATTGCAATAGATCGTTTATGTCCAAGTAACGTAGCAAGTGAATCGCTTAGAAACAATAAACAAGTGAAATAATGTTAACATTTATGATGTTAATCATTGTCCTGTAATATAACTTCATTTCTATTATTGACTTGTTCTTGTGGAAGACTTTGTATGTTATTGTATTTGCAATAAAATTGTAAGAGTAAATCGATGGTCTATTCTAACCAGAGTTCTTGTCTAGCTAAGTATTAAATACAAAAGGAACGAAGCACTGTATATTGTATGTAACTAGGCTGTGAGCTTTGTGGATAGGTGCTGTATAAACATGGCGCACTTTAATATCATAACTGTGTTTATGTGAGCAGTTGCAAAAAAAGCGTAGCTGAAATAAATTTATACCCGTTCACGCCATAGAACAGGGTAATGCGTATAATGCAGATATGGACCATTTGATATTTCGGAATAGGGAGCTATCGGAAATTACAGCCATCTGTATAATATCATCGAAAACTGTAACTTCTTCTTCCAGATAACTACATTTTCCGTTAATTTAAAAATTAGGTATATTTTAAGAGATTGTAATACTAACTTTATTAATGAATCTGGTATTTGGAAATTTGCAAATGTTAGATATTGTTTTACGGGTTGATGGCTATAATTTAGACATATCGCTTAGTATGGATTTTGTTTTTGTACGACTACATCCGATAAAGGGAAATGTAATTCGAAAAGTGTGTCTCACCTGGCAAATGCTGTGAAAAACACATGCTGTCCAAAATATTTAGCTCTCACCAATGTGAATCATTCTAGACCAGTGAGGTCTACTAAATTACAATTATCATCACTGCATTTATGTACCTAATTCTGCTTAAACCATAGTGTTGGTGGACAGGTGTAAATGGCTACTAATATAGTGTTTACATGATCAGTTAAAATATAACCCTTACGGAGGTCAGGAATCGGAGCCTCACCGGTTAGGTGTGATCATTTGCCAACTTTAACACTGTAATCGCTGCTCCAGTTCTATTCTCTGTGCTGTTGCCTTCTATATTCAGCAGTTTAGACCAGTAAATCACAGCGGAAATCTGACAGACATAAAGTGTTATACCAAGAGAGGCAAATAAGGAGTTAGTCCTGATACAACAGCTCATCTGTTACACAACGAGAAAAATCTACATACAAAACAGATATAAATGAACCAAATTACTAGAACACAAAGGGTATACGTACAACATAAATAATATACATACAACGCTAAGGAAATACATCCAACGGTTAGGATACGGACAAGAGGGTATTCTATCCAATTTTGAAAAAAACGTAACAAAGCGATGCAGTTATTTTATTTAATAATGAAAAAAAATAAGAGAGGAACAATTATTTCGCTGTCGAAAGAACTAAGACAACTGGTCAGTAAACTATGTAAAATCATGGAGAATGTTTCAAGATGTTGACAGAAGATCACGTAGAGCAACCACACCACAACCATATGTCTGGGTGAAACTAAAATGTACTAATGTGCTTATTTTCTCATCAACTGTCAAAGTTCAATACGGTAATTACCGCTAAAACGCTTACACGCATGCCAGTCACTGGCAAATCACAGCTTGTAGTGGATCCGG
The DNA here is from genome assembly GCF_032854445.1 of Liolophura sinensis. Taxonomy (NCBI): domain Eukaryota; kingdom Metazoa; phylum Mollusca; class Polyplacophora; order Chitonida; family Chitonidae; genus Liolophura; species Liolophura sinensis. The sequence continues at coordinate 10,136,848 of NC_088302.1, forward strand.
GATCTTCCTAGACATTTTTGTCGAAGACAGATTTGGTGAAGCTAAATGTACTAGTGTGTTCCTTTTTTTTCTATCGGCTGCCGCCTGAATGTAGATGGTTGTTTCTACTAAAGTGGTTATGTACAGAATTACTTCTACACAGCTCAGCCTGCGGTTCCCGGGTCTTTTAAGTTAAGATAGATGCATGGGTGATTAATGGACACGAAATAAAAAAACTTAAATACGCTTCATTAACCTTAATCAATCTAAAATGTCCAAGTCTTGCTGAGAGGCGATGAAAAGAATGAAGTTCTCTTGTCGTTAAGGCAGTCTGAATATCAGCAAGTCCCTTCATCCATAATCATTCAATCCAGAGAAAAAGAAACGGTCGTTTACTCTAGGCACTTAGGGTCGTGAACATCATCATGGTATCGGTTAGCTCTTAAGAACTTTGAAATAGTGTAATAATACTGGCCCGATAGAAATAAAAGGCCGGAAAGATCCGGACTGGAAAATCGGTGACCTAACACAAATCAAGTCTGGAAAGAAAGTATCACCTATCACGCTCGGAGAACATATACATATAACAATGATAACGTGCTATTTCAACTTTAAAGTGTGTTGGATCAGAAATACTGGCCAATGGATTGTGTGTGGTCATCGTATCTTTTTATTTTGCTTTTTCTGGGAGTTAAATATTCTCGAGTACGGCTTAGAACACCGATAAAATAAATAAATAAATAAATTTTTTCTTGGGAGGAGGGAATAATTTGCAATTAACATCACCACAATTTTTTTGCCTAATTCTGCTTAAGCCATGGTGCTAGGGGGCCTATAATTTGCTACTGTTTAAACGTTTACAGGTATATTTAGAATAAAACCATTACCGAGGTAAATTGTCAAGAGGCTGTATTTTACTGGTTGCGTCTGACCATTTACCAGCTATTACACCGTCGTCTTTCCTCTATAGTGTATATCTTAATTATATTACATAATTTCCCTAACATAACCTCCCGTCACTATTTAGCATTGTTTGTGAGCAGTCAAACAGCATACTGCTGTCCAGTAGACAAATATGTGTGAACTATGGTCAAGTTCAGCAATCATGACGATTCCGTAGCAGTTAGCACTGTGTAATCAAAACCTGTCTTGGCCCTGTTGCGATCAATTTATCACAGACAACAGAGGGACTGATAAAGACGTCGTGAAACTGTTTTAGGGTGGGGTGAAGATACGTTGTTGCGACTAATACATTATTTTACGTGTCCTGGCAATCAATACAGTCAAGTGTCCTCGTGTAAGAAGCAAAAGTTCAAGCACCAAGACATTTCCACCGGAATTATCCCGAGTAGTCTGAGCTGACACAATGCTGCAGACAAGTTTATTCCCAACGCCTCATTTCATTTTCTCGCGTTTCCCACGATTCGGTCATGTTAACTGGAATGACGCACATTGGCGATGTGTCACTCTCTGAAGTCTCTAAAGGGTTGATTTAAAGATTTCCAGTGGCGCAGATTAGGGATTGTTGAACTTAGTGGAATTTCATCATTGGCTTTCGTATGCTAAAGATCTTTTACGCTCTTTTGTGATATTTGCCACTAAAATTTATATTAGAGCATTGGTTTATCCTTTCACTTTCCTGCATATCATATATTCTTTTTCCTGGCCAACATTACTATCTTTGGATATTATTAAACAGAAAATTAATAAAATCCACCAACAGTATGTATACAATTCAATACAACAAAAATAGGCACACATGACAGTCTTAAAGTCATGACAGTCGGCATAATTTAATTACCTAAAATTGAAGAAGATGCATTTCTGATGGATATGTAAATATAAACAACTGATATTAAATCCCGGCGGCCTTTCGAGCTACGTCGGAAACATTCAATGATTTTCGAGTGTTACGAGACACCTGGTTTTTAATTTAAACTCCACTGGAAAGTAAATCGATTTTAGCAACAGCACATGTTGAATGGTAATATAAAAAGAAAGCTATATAGTTATACATTTGGCATTATTGAATAATGTAGTGCAAAGAATAATGATAATTATGATCTGATTCCTGATTCCTAACTCATATAGCAAGAGACATAAGAACGATCTAATTTACTGTCGTGGAAAGTTTAAGAACAACCGTGTGAGGGAGTTATAGCCCTTGGGTGGAATTCTCTTATGTTGAAGGTAAACCAAATGGTGTGGGTCAACATACTCTCAACAGGAGACAGCTGACTTAAAGTATCGTTTAGGCAATGTGATTAGCCGCAAATAGAAATGAGAAATGTTTTAATTCACTTTTATATCTCTCGTTTGATCTGTTTTTTTGGTAAGATAACTTTTGAAAAGGATGGGTTATTTTACTTGAAATAGTAATTACACTTCATAAACTTTGATGCATTTGTGGAGGATATCGCCCAAAATCGAAGGCGTTAAAATGCCAGTCGTAGAGGCCAGTTACAGCCGCCAGACTTCAACCGGAATCATTATTTCCAGAAATAAAATTACCGTTTTCTTAAAAGCCTACTGGGTCTTGAGGAAGACCACAGCACCAGTCTCATTGCTTGAGAACTCTCAAACTATACCGTAAAATAGCTCATACAAATGTTAAAGGTTCAGAGAACTCGCCCTCAAGCAAGGGTTGCGCTGGCGAACCGGTCGATGCTAAGAAAAGGGAGACCTTTTCAGTTTTCAAAGAGCAACGCCGTCTGTTCCTTTATACCCGCAGACTGATTCGTAAGAGACGTTTAAAATCATTACTATGTGTGATTTAACCGTTCACTTGACAGGCTTTTCGACAGCTCTGCCAGTGCTATCAAAGACATCGACAGTTTTGACGTCGTCTTGACGACAGTAATGATCGGCGATAAATTAAAACAGGGCGTTTTCAAGTTGAAGTTTCGAAAAGACTTCTTCGATAGGACAAAAGAGTTTTTAATATCCTCTCCGTAGTGCATCATCACCGTGCAGAGGAGAGGCGAGTAAGGTGGTTTCCTTTGAAACATACAGCCGAGGTGACGTAAAGTCAAAACCAGTCTGTCTTAGTACTAACAAATTTACGCTTTTGCCTCACTGGGGCGTAACACTGAGAAAAGGCCCTGTCAGACAGAGTTCAGTGGATTGACCCATCACTTGGGCGGAGTTGTGGCTAATTGATAAAACAATCCGAACACAGTGTAAACAACGTTTCTCATGCACGGTCATTTGAAATGCACCTTTCGGCTTTTTTTCGCAGCAGCTGATTTTAGATTGTTTTTAGAAGTGTGACTGGCTGCTGAGAGACTAAACATTGATGTAGCCGACTTTTCTATCCAGCCGAGAACCTTTTAAAGTTTGCTGGAAATGGAATTGCCAAGGGTTGGGCCTGCTCAAACGTCGACAGCGGAACGCATGCAGTGCTTGGAATTTGCTATTTAGCTTTATTTTTTCCAGCGTTACCCAGTTTGTTATGTCAACAGAAGATGTATTCGGTCAGGACTTTAATATCAGGCGAATACCAGTTAACTTTGCTGACGCAGACTGAGATGGCATCAACGAATGTCATTTGGTTTGCTGACGCAGACGATGAGTATTCTCTTATGCCGTGTTATAAAATAATCCTGACACAACTAAAATGCTAGGAGAGCTTATCTGCGAGAAAGTTAACAGTGTTTTAACGTAAATCGATGCAGAGAAAACCATGAGAGTTAGCCACGGCGTAACGTCTAGCTTTTCTTTTAAACATATCTAACATCATTTCCTGAAGAGCGCCAATGTAAGTTAATGTCCATTACAAGGCTTTCAAGGAAATCGAGAATTTACATATCCGGAAAATGATAATGATGCCCATTTAAAGCCTGAATATTATTCAAAAGTACCCTTGTCTGAGCTTGTGAGTGGGGTGGGATGGGGAGGTGGAAGAGATGGCTGTGGTCACATTGCTTTATTTGTTTTTTCAGTGAAAAAAGTCGGGCTTCTTTCTATTGTCTCACAGAGATGTAACTGGCACTGTTTACCCGTGCTTCTTCAGTTCCACTATGTGCGCGGGTTATTACTCATGTGGTGTCGTGTTAAGAGAAACCTTTATCTCATAATATGTTTTCCTTAGATAAACTATAAACAGTTTAAGAACCGTGTACGGTTCAAATCTCAGCACGAAATGATTTTCATCCAAATCCAAAAGAGATGAAATGTATCAGAGAAGTAATCTGACAATTTTCGCTCTTAACTGGAAGAGTGTTTATTAGAGTGCTAATATTGGCACTATTTTCGGCCTACAGATTTTTGCCTTCCGCAATTTATTATGAAAAAAAAATAATATTTTTTTTTATGAAATATAAAGGTAGAACTTTTACTAAGACGTTTTGAACAACCAGACAAATTCACAGTTAGTCATTAAAATGTGAATAATATAAACTGTTTATTGGTTATATAAACGCTCATCACCTAGCAAGTCCGATGTTTTCTTTACATCTGGGATTTTAGGATTTAGTGGATGAGTTTGTAAAACCTAACTTTGCTTAAGCTCTGGTGGTACGGGGTTTGTCAGTTGCTACTATATATTTGACCATTTAATTGAACAGTTATAATGTTTACTTGGCAGGAAGCCGGATTTCACTGGTTATGTGAGGAAGTTTACCCTCTCACACTGTCGTCGCTTCTCCTCGCTTAGCTTCACTCTCCATGCTCTAGTCTGTTATACAATGTGCCTGCATAAGTATCCTCTAGGCCTGCCTCTGTTACTGTTTATTAAAAGTGATGACAGATGTGATGGCAACAAATGTGATGGCAGCAAACATCATGGCAACAGATGTTTTGACAACAGAATATTTTGACCAATTCTAGACCAGTGACTTCTAATAAGGTGCTGCGTTTTAAAACCTTTTTCTGCTAGGTGATACACAAGTTGTCATTACTTGAGAATAAGCAGTTAGAATAAAACCCCAACTGACATAAACTAGTCAGAGGAAGGATTTCACAGATTACGTGTGGCCATTTATTAACTGTCTTCACTGTTCCTGTTTCACACTCTTTTTGCTTGGCTTGATAGTGATAATCTATAATTTGTGAAAACTCACGTGATGAAACGATGACATTGTGGAAACCATAACGTTTTCATGATACACACGAACGGTTTTCTTTATTATGTCAATAAGCCTTTTAATCGTTGACTTGAAATTCACACCAAACAAGTGCACATCAAAAGTGGATTCTCCCATTTGGGAAAGAGAATACAATTTTGTGCAAGTGTACAAGAAATCGCATGCAGTGCTTTAAAATACCCAGACAAAAGTAAATCGTCGAGTGAAGTTTATCGATCCGTTGGAAGGGGTTGCCTTTATTTTTAGAGACCATCGTTGTTAGTCTGCTCTCTTCAGATAACAAACGTCAATTGCTCACGGATGGGTGTTTAGAGTAAAACTTTCAAGGACAATGGGTAACTTTGACACCGTGTGGACAATATTAATGGTCAGGAAACTCTTAGTTCGCTCTCAAATAACAAAGAATGACGACTACAGAGAGTGTAGCAGTAGCGCGTACACTCGTCTGAGGTCTTTAGAGGCAGGAATAAACCCCCTCCAACCATTCCACACTACCACCACCAACTCCACACTACCACCACCCACTTCACAGCACATCACTCACTCCACACTGCCACCACATCACTCCATACTACCACCATCCCCTGCACACTACCACCACCCACTCCACACCACTCCACACCACCTCCACACCACTCCACACTACCACCACCCCCTCCACACCACTCCACACTACCACCACCCCCTCCACACCACTCCACACTACCACCACCCACTCCACACCACCTCCACACCACTCCACACTACCACCACCCACTCCACACCACTCCACACCACTCCACACTACCACCACCCACTCCACACCACTCCACACTACCACCACCCACTCCACACTACAACCACCCACTCCACACCACTCCACACCACTCCACACTACCACCACCCACTCCACACCACCTCCACACCACTCCACACTACCACCACCCACTCCACACCACCTCCACACCACTCCGCATTACCACCACCCACTCCACATTACCACCACCCACTCCACAACACATCACCCACTCCACACGACCGCCAACCACTCCAGAACAGAATGCAAACCAGTTTTTGGAACAAAAACAACGGTATTTCTCCCAAAAATGGCAAAGGTCTGATCAACGTCAAAGAGATGTGTTCTGTGTCATGTGATAAGGGCACAGTTGTCTTTTTTGTACATGTACTTCTAATCAAGTTCCGCCGATGTCATGAAAGAAAGCATCCATTTGTCAGGTGCCAGCCTGATCTCGCATAAATGATTCCGTTGTAGCGGCCTAAGCGATAGCACGGGAATTGCAGAGTCTTCAGATGTTTTTTTTTCCACAAGCAACTGATCATGAATTTATTTTGGTAAGGTGTCATATTGTGTGATGATAGTTAATAGTGACAGACAGGGAGGATGGGCTCTTCATTAATGATAAATTTACGCAAGCTTCGATATGTCTTTCAAAATCATACATGGTGAAAAATGTCAATGAACTCAATTATACTAACTGAATGACAAGATGTTGTAATCTTGCCCTTGGAATGTGTTATCCAATCATTTAGATATTTTACGCTTATTTCTTTTCACAATGTATGAGTTTCTTTTCTAATTCCATGTAGAGGGTCAGGTATGTTTTATTAATCAAGGTTCATATAATATGCAACATTTGCATTTTGCATGTAAGATATCTTCGAGAAAATATAGTATTTGAAGACTCATTTTTCATTTTTTCATTTTTCACGACCAGATATTTCTCTAATTTTCACGATACGTTTAAAACATAACGGTAAGATCTAGAAGATATGTACACTGTAGCCTGTTGTGCCATTGATAAAATAATGCCCCCCCCCCCCCCACCTCACACACACACACACATACACACATACTTGTACTGTCAACACATGTTCAGTAAAACCATGCTTAACCAATAGGGACCACACAGTAAATGTCTTGACACACGATTGCCCCTATATAGTGGGCTGTGGGGCAATTCCCTCGGAAGAGGTAATCATGTAATCAGAATAAACTGCATGTGGCCAATGGCGCGCGTTTAGCAGGCAAGGAAAGCACAGGTCCTCTTTATTAATGATATTCAGCCACTATGAACTTCCGTTCCTGAACAGAAAAACCTACATGTTGTCATTAATCAATGTGTAGAATGTAATATATATTCATAATGACACACACCACTATACTGAAACATTCGTAGTATGCTGTGTGTCGTGCGACAATTTCTATCAACGTGACAAGTTATTACTAGGAAATCTAGTTTGTCTAGGATGTTCCATCAAAAGCCATTAAACCTCCAAGTTTCCTAAACTTGACAATCAGCAATGGGTATTAACTGAGATACGTATTTTGACCAACGTCAACTTAGTATAGTATAGAATATGGATGTGAATTAAAATAACCCAATTCTGACATTCCTGACATCTTTCTGATGTCATTGACAAATGCTGACTGCTTCAGTTTACATCAATCCGCCACATTTGTTCTTAATATGTTCTTAGTGACTTTATGGTTTGTGTTGGATCTTGTTTTGGAAATTAGTCTTGTGATTATTGACGTGAAACGTCCATCAGAGATGATGATTAGTATATGAGTGTCAGTTTCCACTTCTGGATTCTAAGCAGGAAAGCCAAGTTCAAGCTGCTTAAATAGAAACCATTGTGGTGTGATCAACATATCCAATTCAAATGTTCAACCCAGGCATAATTGGTATTCCCGAATGATGATTAGAGGTTAATAGCGAATTCCAAGTCCATTACATATCTGCTATTCTTGCTAACGGATCAACTTTGGCAATCAGTGAGGAAGAAGTGCATTTCCATTTTCAAATAAAATTGAAATGTTTCTTCTAGCGAAATATATTGTTAAAGGTGGCATTTATAACCACATAAAGCGGAACGAAAAATATCGCTCAGTGAGGTAGTTAGATTTAGAGAGATTGCCATGGCACCTTGAAGTCCGGGAGAGCATTTATACCGTTCTATGGAATAATCTGGGCTAAAAAAAAACATTGCAAGAGTTCGATCAACAGGAAGACTTGTGCTGTTACCTAAATGTATGTAGATTAACTCAGTCTTCTAATGACCCAAGCCTTGTACACCTCTTCTGACACTTCCTTGTTCTGGCAGTAAATCAACCATTGTACTGTAGCTAACGTACTCAGTAAAGTCATACACGTCATAATGTACGGACACCAGTGTACTTCCAAAACTTGACACTGTTTAACCTATATGTTTATCAGAACTTCCATTATCAGTTATCCTAGAACCTTTGTCCATACATTTACAATTTACCGAGAAATCATTATAGGCCAGCAGCAACACATGGCTTTGTGTAACTATGAAGCCAAGCCTAAAAGGACATTCAAAGAGAAGAATTATAGTTAATTATCTTTAGAGATGCAATCAAAATTGCTTTGATGTTAAACACCAAAGAAGGGCAAGTGTTGCGACAGGCAGGGAGTGGGCAATCGTATTAACTAGACAAACTGCCACTTCACTGCTCGAGCCCTCGGGCAAAAGTTGTGGGACCAAACACAGCTGAAGCTATTAATAAACGTATCAGCGGGAGACGTCTGTAGTAGTCAGTGACTATTAAAATACTTTCATTATGTAACTGCTTCGCCCATTCACTACGTTCTACCAAGCGGCCGCTGAGAACTAGATCCACACCAATGTTGTTTTTTTTATGTTTTAAAATTTTAATGACGCAGAAAATTTGTAAATTTGAGTAATCATTGTTCTAATTAGAAAGAATCTGATTTTGTTCCACTTGGAGACACAGTTTCAAAGCTTTAGCAATTATCTGACATGGACTACTGCCTAGACGCGTAGTTAACGGCACATTGACACGGGAAATCGTGCTAGGGTAGATTTCAAGGACAGTCATTGTGTACCTGTCATTATATTGTTATTGAAAGATCTAGAAAGAAGCATGATATATGGTGCTCCTAACAACATTAACGGGACATTCTTTGCAAACAATGCTCGTATAAAATTCTGATTTTCATAAAGTGAGTAACAGATAAATCTTAATGACAGCCTTTTAACCATATCCATATGGAATCGCGCGTAGGCCCCGTGCCATCCTGTCCGTATTTTCATCGGTGTTCCGCTATAGTCCAATCCTTGGGCGACCTTTATGTCACGGTAAGAACACTAGATGGTACTGGGTGTGTTTATTATTCACTTAGCTAGGTTTCCGCCTGATGTGGGAGAGGTTGTTCTCCATTTAATGCGCAAGACTGTAATGACTGTGTTATTGTAGGGCGTATTTTAAGTGCAGACCTTTTCCACCCCATCAAATTGGACTTGTTATCACGCAGCCGAAGGAAGCTTTCTTTTCTCATTATTCAAACCGCAGGCAGATATAAAGCTTTTATCCGGGTGAAGTCAAAGACGGAAACTTGTGGAGAGAATTGTCAACAAAAGAGTTGCACAGTAAAGGAAATAAACCTTTTCAAAGGAAATCGCATCGAAAAGTAAAAGAAAGCCATCATGGTTTTTAAGCGAGTCAGAGAAAAATATAATTTAATCTCCGTTATATTTTCAATCTTGTTATGGCCCAGAAATCTAAATGTACGGTTAGCTTTCAAACCAGCATAGTGACTATGGCAAGAAATGTACTTTTTTCCTGAGATGGGGTTTCCCCTCTACTTGTTAAAAGACGTCCTGTTAAAATAATTCATACCAGTGGTATATAATTTGTATTGTGTCATACTGGTGTAGTTCGTAACAGCAGGCTGTTGTTTGGCACACGATGTGTACTCCTGGAAGAGGTGCGGTACCCTCCTGTCATGATAGAAAAATTACCAAGGCGTGAGTGGGAAAATCACCCCATTCCTCTTAACACAAGGCAGTGTAGTATTTACAGAACAACTTATTGGGTCACGTGATTATCGATTCACATTGTCTTTTCTTTGGTTTACTAAAGCGATGTTTGAATGCCTGACAGGAGCTAGTCTAACGATCAACCGTTATTCTAGTGGCGATGAATTGGTCGGAGTGAAATTACATTTTCTTCATCAACAGGGGATTTCCATTGGCTGTTGCCAAGTATCCGAAACGCTTGATTTTAAACCATGGTGTGTTAGTCAGTGAAGTACCTGTTTCCAATGATTAGCCTATAAGTTGAATAAGTAAATAAGGGATGAACCGGTTGCAATGAAACTGATTAACCCCTAGGGTGTAGTAATAAATGAATCAGTGAAATAATTTGATTTTGACATGGCTAAACAATTTTAAAACCAGACAAGGTATGAAGTTTTTTGTCTAACATTTTATACTTTAAAGAGATATTCTTTTTCTTTTGGCAGTGGTGATAAATTACACCTTGCTTAACCGATGTCCAGAAGTGCCTGTCAAAATCACCCCAATTCAAACAATGTTTGACGCTTGACCTGTCTGTCCTTAATTTTATGTTTTCAGGGTATGTTGGCACAACCAAGCGGTAAACGAGTTACCAGTCGTGTCGTTTATGTCTGGGCATACATTATGAAATTCTTTAGATTGAAGATCGAAGGAGGAGGAATGTCTAGCCCATAGTCACAGCTACTTTGTCAATATCAAATAATCTCCAGCCACAAGATGCATTATGCTGTCATTACCATCTGAATATTCATCCTGGAGGGTTTTACACCGCGCGACCGTTGAAGCCATGAGGATACATGTAGCTGGCAGGAAGTAGGCTACCAAGCCCGTTGAGATCTTTTCTCTGCATCACTGTCTGTTTGTTTACGCTTTAGCGCATTGCTTTCATCATTATTACGGACACAACATGGCAGCTGTTGCTCTGTAGATAGCAGTGTATGGAAATCCAAAACGCCGCTTCTCTGCAAGTACTGAAAAGGGAACATCGTTATATCCAGCTTAAAATGCACCAACATATAAGAATGGCCTAGAAAACTACCTCATAGATTACTCGGCCTCGACCCAAAACAAAGAACACTGCCTCTGTCCAAATCTCTGTAAATGTGTCCACTCGACTACTTCTGTTTGTATAATTACGTCGAAATTTCGTACTTTATATGACGCCTTGTTCTTTGGTGTTTTATTGTGGAACTTCGTTTTGGGAGTTTACGTTGAGATTACCGACATTTTGCTTGACGGGTGTTCTTGTCGAAATGTCTATTTTGACGCATAAACTAGTATGAGAAGGCTCCGACATTTTAACGTGTATCCTGATATATCAGCCTCTGTAGCGGCCTTGCTTGTCGTCTCAAATTTCCTCCATTGGTGACATTCTGTAAATGGATTCATTGACACATATATGTTACGGGAATGTGAGGCATTGGACATATGCAGGATGCAGCAACAGACAGTAAATAATGAATGGTCACGAAGCTATTGTGTCATGTGCAGAAAGGGACGAAGTCGGTATTGTCATCGAGTAGGGATGACAATTCCACTACACGCCACTTCTGACACCAGTTCTGGCTTCGTCTGCAGGAGCTGCTTAGCGTAATTCTGCGATAGGTACCCTTATTGTAAGCATGACCAAATTGTTTCTACTAGCATTGGGCAACTAAAGGCATCGCCTACCTTGTCCCTCGCATCTTCATTTAAATCAAGTTAGGATGTCATTACCGTCAAATAACTAAAGACGTCGTGTACAATGCACTTCGTAAATGTATCAGCATAAACCCATGGCAGGGTGTCGCAAACAAATGATGTCACAGACAGTGAAAATTTTTGACAAGTATCAACCCGAAATGACTGAAATACTGCTAATGTGTTACTGAATCTTTGTCATTCATTCAGGGTAAAGAATTTCTGAAAACATGAATTATTAACAACTCTAAATGTAGAGCTCACCTATAGCAAAGTGTTCGTGGGGGCATTTAACGGCAACTTATGCTCAGGATCCTTGTAATCCTTCCAGTTAAGCAAATGTCCATAATTTGTCAATTTAAGAGTGTTATACATCACAATGCGATGCATACTTACATGTGCGACTGAGAACCAGGCGAGGAAAACAAGAGCATTGGAAATATGAACCATAATCTGGAAATGAACTACACGGATTTCTCAAGGCCATTTGGAGGTCACGTGCGATTATAGGTTGATATTATCACTTTAAACATACAGTCATACCTTAATCATTTTGGGGAATTACTTAGTAAATATATAGTGTTTAGCAGATTAACCTTGTCAGCAATTACTTTGACATCAATATTCGTGTGATCAGAATTTCCGAGTGCAGCAAACGTGCGCATCTGGTTACACTCTGACTCGCGAAGACTGACTTGAGGCTCTGGTTGTAATTTGCAGAACGCGATTACAGGCGAGCACTGGTCAAGCGGTCAAGTGGTATTTAAACACCAGAGAAAGCGAAACGAAATATTTGTTATGATGGCCAGCATAAATTATGGTAAATAATTGCATTAAATAATTGCATTCTGGTAAATGGTCATGCATTACAGTATGTAAGACTACAGCCCTGAGAGAAAAACAAGATCGGCAGCGATTTTGTCATACATTTAGTTGGAAAGTGGAAACATATAACCGGTGAAATGTGGTCTCTTTCCGATGCACGTCAGTTCTTCTTGCTGTCCATGTAGCTGCTTATAAGATATCGATATTTATGAAATTAAAAGCATGAACATCACTCTTACGTCTCAACCATTCATGAGAAATGTACTCTAATCCTTCACCATTTTCAACCATCTCTGAAAGCAATATTTTGAAACATTGTTAGGGGACTATGGAGTTTAGAGAAATAAGAAGCACTGTTTTATGAAGCTTGCATTTTTAATGACACAAACAAATAATTTTAGCATCATTTTCATAATAATTGTATGCATAACTTCCACTAAAAAGTGCTTTAGTGGGGGTAGAAAGGGTTATAGAATAGGTTCCAGGTAAAACTAATAGAAAAGACAACAAATAACATAACCTTAGTAAGTTGAGGTGTAAATAAACATATAACGGCAAAACATTTTTTCTGACATGGTTAGTAACTATATAAATCAAGTTTTAAGAGGGAATTCTTATAAGACCATGGAGTGTGCCATGTAAGAGTAACAGGAAACATGATGTCAAGAGCACTAATACCTCATGTCTATGTGGTTGTAAGGCAAAACAGGGTAAACGGTAACAGGTGCGTTCTAGGGTTATAGAAATAACTCGCGCCCTACTGATTAAATTTGACTAGACGACAACTCTGTCGATTTTCTCAGTGTACGCGTCTTTGTTTACTTTGATCTGCGACATCCCAGCTGTGCAACATCATAAAATATAAATGTATGCTTTTTTAACTCCATGTGGAATACTTTATCAAATGTATATAATGTATATATACATATATATATATGTATACAAATGTATATATATATGTATATAATACATTTGCTCTAGTCTTTTATTTACCTTTTTTGCCGCTAAATGCCAAGGCCGCTGTAACGGTAAGTAGCTTTTCGAAAACTCACCTTAATATTAGATACATGGCTAGTTTCTTGAATAATGTAAGAAATTTCGTTCATCGGATATTAAACCTCACACGAGAACTGTCAACAGTGTTTACTCTTATTCTACTGTCAATCAAATTTCAAGTAAATCTGTGTTGTTTTTAAGGAAATCTATGTAAGAGTCACATTTCGCCTACTATTTAAGGCTACGTTACCGAATATCTTGTCATGTTCACTTATTCGCTCGACAAAATACATACATAAATGGATTACCACAGTGGCATTCACAATCCCATTTATCTCAGCCGGAAAGAATTTGTATAACATGTAATTTCATGCGGGTATTCACCGCTTAATTTTATCTTCAAAAATGACTTATTCGGAAAGGACTTCCTGATATCCTTCTATTAGAGCCTTGGGGGCTTTATCACACTCAGTTTTTTTGATCCTTATTCACGTCAAGCTAAGGTGCCAGGAAATTGACGCTGCTAAATATCCGGTATGGATCCATGCCACAGTGAAAACTTAAGACGAAATTTACAATCTCTTTAACTAAAACACTGAAAGGTTGCCAGGCATTTATTTTGCAGAAGGAATTCCATCTCCCAAACACTTTGTGATACCTGAACGTCGACAGGATTCATGTTATTACAAGATAGAGCAAGACAGAGCACTCTCAATTTTGTAATGTATAGTGGGTAAATTGAACACCTGATTTGGCGTTACTTTTCAAAATACGTTAACCCACGCATTAATCTGCGTGTAAACAACGCTTTTCGTTCGAATACAATAACAAAGGAGGAGCACAACTGGACAAAGAGGGCTTCCACATTATGCTCGATATGACCATTCACTTCGTTTACATCTCTTAATGCCGTAAACCCTCGGTCATTCGATCAAATGTTTACAGTCATTATGGGACGATCCGGTTGAGTATTATATGACCTGAGGTGCACGGAAATTCTCATCAAAGAGGTATTATACATACATAGAGTTTATAAGAGGTGGCTATTAAGGCACTTTGTTCTCTTGCTGACTTAGGAAGAGGGCATCATCCGTTCCACCGTAGATTTTATCAGGTCTCTATGATACAACACAGGCACTATGTTTTTTCCTGAGAGGGTAATCTCCATTATCTAGAACATGCCTTTACGGCATTATGAACCACAGCTTTTTCAAAGCGAGCTATTCAAAGTGGAAGTAAATATGTAGGACCGCAGTCGTGTTGGAAAAGGTCGCTTACCACGCCAAACACAGGTGTCAGATATGACGGGGCTGTCATGTTTAAGCAAAGCCGCCAGATTATCACAACATCGCATGCAATAAACTCCATGTGTGTGGTTCTTCATCGCTTATGGGTCTGATTGCGATATATATGTATGTCTACACTTACCAAGGTAGGAACAGTAACAGATGTGTATTAGAAATTACTGGGGGTTTATATATATATATATATACAGAACCGACACAAAAGTACAGCTCACATGGTATATGAACCCTTTGGTATAGTTGTCATACAGCTGTATCTAATTTCGCTCAACTCGGCTCTAGGGGCTATTACATCAACACGGTGGCTTTTACGAACAATTGCAGTCAAAGCTCGGCTGAGACACCTTGTCAACCTTTGAAATTTGATCTGTATGTCATACCAAGAATATCGAGTGTCTTCCCTGCATAAATGAAAACGTACATTTATAACTGTCTCCGGCATCTTTCCAGCTGTATTTAGTATGTATATATTTATCACGTACATATTCCTTAGGAAACCACTGTTTCAGATCCATTGTGTAGGATATGTCTTGCTGTCTTGTCATTGTTAAGACGCTTAGATTCTCGGTTCTTTGATGGTTTATATCGAACGTTGGTTTGGCAAATGATCTTATCATTATTGACGTAGAACGTGTATTATGGTTGACAACTGGTATGTAAATGTTTGTTTTGACGCCTATATTCCGTACCTACCTTGAGTATGCATCGGAACCAGCATGTGTATCTTGACAATAGAACCAGCAATATATGTGTGTGCCTGCTTACCATGGGTCTGTATCCGAATCAGCAGTAGATTGGTATCCCAACCTACGACGGTTCTGTCTTGGAATCAGCAATAGATGTGTATCCACAACAACCATGGGTGTGTACCCGAATCAGCAATAGATGTGTATCCGCAACTACGATTAACAACAGATGTATATCTGCAGCTACGTCAGCTTTCTCTCCTAATCAAGAACGGATGTATATCCGCACCTAAGTCAGCTCTCTATCCTAACCAACAACAGATGTATACCCGGACCTACGTCAGGTCTCTGCCCTAATTAACAACAGATGTATATCTGCAGCTACGTCAGCTTTCTCTCCTAATCAAGAACGGATGTATATCCGCACCTAAGTCAGCTCTCTATCCTAACCAACAACAGATGTATATCCGCACCTACGTCAGGTCTCTTCCCTAATTAACAACAGATTTGTTTCCGCACCTACGTCAGGTTCCGATCCTAATTAACGACAGATGTATATCCGCACCTATGTCAGGTCTCTATCCTAATTAACGACAAATGTATATAGGCACCTACGTCAGGTCTCTATCCTAATTAACGACAGATGTATGTTGGCACTTACGTCAGGTCTCTATCGTGATTAACGAGAGATGTACCACTTACGTCAGGTCTCTATCCTAATTACCGACAGAATTGTTTGTTGCCACGGGCAAAAGAACCTACGTCAGGTCTCTATCCTAATTAACGACAGATGTATATAGGCACCTACGTCAGGTCTCTATCCTAATCCATAATAAAGACATATATGTGCTCTCACAGGTCTGTACCTGCACTTGCTATGGAGGTAGACATGTATTTAATCACAAGATCCTTGACCTTTGCTTTTCTACATTTAAAAAATCGTTTATTTTTTTGGGATATGATTAAAAAAATTAGCAGGGAAACAAACAGGCTGGATTAGAAGGACAACGCCAGTCCCAGCAATTGACAACAGATAAAGAGGGAAAAGTGTAACCTTGTTCTTTTGCCCGTGGCAACAAACAAATTGAGGTACAAATGTCATCTCCTTTCTCAGCGGAAACAAATCGCAAAGAAAGAAACGTAACCCCCTTACTTGGCTATGGAAATAAACAAACAACACAATCCCATTTCGTTGATGGTGGCAACCAACAAAGTAAAGGGAAAGAGTATCCCGCTAACAAACAAACAGGCAAACAAACTCAGATGAATATGGTATCATAAATACCCTGGTATACCAACAAGAGGACAAACAAACTCAGAAAAAATGCTGTCCCAAATGCTCCGGTATGGCAACAACCAGACAAAGAAGTTTAGATATTGTGTTATCTAGCGTCGAAACAGATATTTGTTCCCCCATACCAGCTCAGTGCTTTCTCATATACCACACAAAGCAGACCAACAAGAACCGACACACAAGAACAGCTCACATGGTATAAGGTGTATCAAAGTAATACCCATTTGTCAGAAAGCTGGTCTACACCATGCATGGTTGCCAGTTCTTTTTAGACCCATCGAGATATAAATCTGTTATCAGCTGTACATAAATTAAACTGTAAACCTCCACATATTTTGTATACATTTTCCTTCAAATCTTATTACAATTAAACAAAAACAAGAAATTTTAGTATGCTGTGCATCTTTGTAGCTTACACGTGGGAAAGTTCGTCAATAATTTCTAAAGGTTGATAGTTTACTGTTATCCGTTCGGGTTTCCTCCACCAATAAAACTGACCTTGCATCGTATAAGTCAAAAAAGTGTTAAACAGCAATAAAATAAATGAATATATAAGCCATGAAAACTTGGGATAAGCGTTGTAAACTGAACACAGAAATCCTAGAACAATAATCTGCGAGAAACGCTAATTGTGTTTTCTTGGAATTCCGTGAAAAATCAAAGCTTGTGATTAGACGTATTCAAAACGAAACTTCCCAAGAACGAGCACTTAGTTTCATTTACTAAAGTCTTAAGGGTGAAACATCACGTAAGAAGTTTAATGTTTACATCACTGAGTGTGTACTTGTGACACAAACCACTGGCTTCAGGAGTGGAAATTATCTATTTTTAAAAAAACATCCGCCGGAGACATGCTCATTAAAAAAATTTACCGGCATACTTCATAAAATGTGAAGTAGAAATTGGTCTATGTTCTCACGTACGATATAAAGACCACGTGCGGCCGGGAATCATCAAAGGCCTGGTGTTCTCACTTCATACTTAAAGGCACCCTATATCGACGTTTTCTTGCCTGCAGATAACCGGACCTCTGCATCTACGTACTACCTTCTGCTGGTCGCTTCTCTACTGCCATTATTAATATAACTGAGAATTAAAACACTAGAATTCGCCACATCAATGTAGATGCGGTGGTTTCCACTTTCAAATCTAAAGATAGCATACAAGATCAGTTTCGCTGTTTCAGATAATATAAGGGATAAACTTCAGATTAGCTGTCTGCAAAGCCCTGGTCAGCGCTAATCTTAGTTAGACATCTCCGCGGCCTAACGGGCGATGAGAAACATTTCGACAAGCCAACGCCACTGTTTAAGGATATACAGGCTCTTAAGTGGTTCTCTAAATTTCAGTGTTGAGATGATGAGCTTCTTTGGTCAGAGGGAGGCTCTAAGATTACCTGTCAGGTAAGGGATTGAAGGGAATACCAAAGGGAATCAATCACCGGTTTTAGGGCCTTAATGAATAATCTGACGCTCTCGCTTTGCTACCATGAAACCGAGTGTCTATAATTTAACTCATCTTAACCACCTGGTAGCTAGAGCGTGTATCTTTTAAACCAGGGCTTATCGAGTTCTCGGTTATGCCAACACCATACAAAGTCTATGCTTTGCGTTAAGGTCGTTAAGGTTTAAGGTTGGTTACTACCTTGTAACAAGAGACAGACAGAGTGCCTTGGAATACATGCGTCGTTGCGATATGATCTACTGACACCAAACTGGAATCGTTCTTAAACTTCTTGTTTTCCACGATGATGTCCATCATGCCGTTGACGTTCCAGGGCAAGCGTAGCAATCAAATAGACGCGCATACAACATCTGAGAGAGGCTTCGCAAAATAGAAGGTGCCTTCTACGATTTGGTTTGTGTTTTATGTGCATTGTAGTGTTTTAGGTACTGACATGATTTTCAGAAAGATGCATTCTTCAGTCCTGAAAATAAGTGAAAACAGATTGAAATACAAAGGCCACCTCAATGATATATACAACATGCACTTTAACGATGTTTTTGCCGGTGTGTACTGACATAAATGTTGTGAAAACAATATGACCAAATAACCAGATTGGGAAAATAGAATCCCTGTGTTCATAGACAGAAACAAAATAGAAGAAAATAAAATACATTGTAAAAATTCGCCTTTATATTTTAAGACTGAATTCTAGCCTCTTGGGGGAAGAAGCAGCTGAATAAACACATGGCCTTGTCTTCTCAAATCCTTTATATATGCACTGAGAAATAGACTGGAGATTGCGTGAAAGAATCCTTGGGAGCAAGAGCACTTTAAACAAACATTCAAAAGAAAACCGCATTGATATGTGATGTAACATACTGCCTGTAGGTGTTTATCTATGTATTGACCCTCAATCTGTGCTGTTTTTAGAGTGGAGATTATAGATCTAAAATTTTCTCTAATTTTTACTGCAGACTGTTTAACGACCCAGTCGCTACTCCGTAATAAAACAGCAGCTTATTACGGATATCCACATATGGGATATGACATAAATCACAAATCTGCAACAGGTGTATATTGATTGATAGACGCCTACCAGGTATTTTATTTCAGCTTGTAACTTAACAGAACAGCTCAAGTAAGCCTTAAATAGAACAAGTGATTGTTAGCAACTTGTCTTTTAAAGTAGTGCCCCAAAACACATTGACTAAAAATTGGGACAAGGCTATGAGATATGACAGTGCTATATGATATTTTTAAGTGATCTTCGCTATATTTAGCTGATATCTTCCTCAAGCCTGACAACCTTCTGCCAAGACTTTCCGACAGACAGAAAGTTCTTGGCTGTGGGAGAAAAATTACATAGCTACACATAAAAGCAAAACATAGCTCCATGATTCTCTAGGGAATTTTAACAGAAAGTGTTTTTTGCAGGTAATGAAAATACATAAAGACTAAAAACATACAGAATCCATTCACCAGCAATACAAATAAGTGGACTGATATGATGAGAATTAGAGCTGCCATATCGTAGATGAATGTGTTACCCAGTCCAGTTTAATCGTAAAAGAACACGCAGGTTACGTTTAATTCTAAAAGTTCATTAGGGTGTCTTATTCAGACATTTCAAATATCCTTCAACACCCCGGAGTGTACGAATTAACTGATACCATGTCAGGGGATGCTGGGTCAAGCGTACATGGAGGTTTTCAACAGGAACGAATTCTAAGCAAAATACGAAGGACAGAAGATGTTTTGAGAGAACATCTGGTGTTATCAAGTGAAAAAGATAACGTCGCCTTGATAAATGATTGTTGAACTTGAAAAACTCTAGAGAGCCGGAAATGTACTGGCCTATACTGTTGACACCATAGAGATAAATGCATGAATGTAATGTAGAAATATTTATTTCTAAGGGTTGAAGGCGGAAATTTCTATCCCCTCGGTAGGTAAAAATATGATACATTCCTTTACAAATTTAAATGAACTCATTATACTCACGGTTATATATCATTCTTAGATTACAAGTTTAAATAAACCCAACATATGGCACACAGGAATGTATATAACAGCTTGTATATAAAAAGAGAAAAAAATGAAGCCCACGACTTACCTGGAGAAATTTAAGAATCTTGCACATAATTGTGCCAAGGAACCACGTTTCTGCCACATCCTCTACAACCGTAACTGGCAAACAGAAAATAATCACCAAGAAATCAGAGAGGGACAGATTGAAGATGAACACATTGGTCACTGTCCGCATTTTCTTGTTGCGCAAAACAACGTAACAAACGAGGAAATTTCCAACGGCGCCCACAAGAAAAATTGTGATGAAAATAAAGATAAAAACCCATTCGTGGGGTCGAAGTGCCAGGAATTCGTGGACGGCTTTCAGTAACTCGTCCCACGTTTTGTAGCAGTAGCCTTCATCTGTGTACACGCAGGTTATACCCGGCTTTCCACTCGAGAAATTAGCAGAAAAATTCCTGGTATGATTCATGGTGTGAAGGATAAAGGCAAGAGTCTAAATTCGAATCGCTGCTCTGATGGTGCCGTAGTTCCTTAAGAGAAGATGACACACGCTGTCAGCTGACCTGTCCCGTGTGATGACTGACATAATACCTGGGAGGTTGACGCGCACATCTAAATCTGACAACCTGCAGCCTGGATCGCTACAAGCCTGAGGAAAACTCGATCGACCGTTGCTTGTACCTGCGAACGACCAGGCTGTCAATGAAAAGTTTCTTGCCGTGTGCGTCTTTTTTGTCATTGGGGGTATGCCGTGTGATGAATTGCAGAGGCTGCAGAGTGGCCTCTATAGGAGGCTATCATCAGTGTCAGCTTCTAGCCAGAGGTGCTACTCGATACTGCCGGCCACACACCGAGGCGGTGTCTCGAAGCGGCCACTCCGTAAATGAATCCCCGCCTTAACCAATCCCTGCCACACCTAGCGGCGGCGAATCGCTTTTCAATCCACACCGAGACCATGAATAAAAGAGAACAGGAAGCCATATAACGGCTCCTCCGAAAAATCATCGCAGATATACTCCATGGATTGTGATATTCCCCTCTCAGACTGTATTTAAACGCGCACTTGACGCACTGATAAGAATTAATCGCATTTGTGTGTGGCTAAAAGCCTTTAGGGGATAGGCACGTTAGAAGATTTAATGCGAAAAGTTAACCATAGATGTGATCAATTATACACCTATCTAAGAGTGGCGTGCCATTCATATTTACGAACAGGTACATTTCGCCATGTTGTCTTTGTACGTTTGGTCTTACCCAAGCGACTTTCTGTTGTATACCGGGCACAATACCCAACCGTTTGCAGGTCTACGATGACTTAAATTAAGGCGTTTGGTTATTCCCCGATGGAACGGAGTACAACTGCCTCGTCTAGCTGGATAATTTAAAAAGTGACGCCAGACTAGTGTTGATTAAACCCTGGGTCAAAGCACGTGTATCACAATGAAGAGGTTAACACTTTCACACATTTATCAAATTGACAAAGTAAATGGCTGGATTAGTGGCCAACCGCCAGTTGGTAATCGTCGAACTTGTTGTGTTCTCTCAGGACTTGAAATACTATAGATCAATATTTCAACCATAATTTAGTGCATCGCCAGGACACCGTCAGGGCATCTTCTTTGCCTCATTTGCATATCACTGAAAAGCTCTAATAGGTTACTGGACAGGGCACAGGCCGTCTAGAAACGAAATTCATTCGGGAATCTCGGTTGCCTTTTTTGCATATCGCTGAAAATTTACGATATCCTGACAGGACTCAGACCGTCTGGAAATCAGTTCTCAAGAAAGCTAATGTCGATATTTGAGGTTAGAGTGCAGCATTATTGTGTACATCAATGATTGATTGATTGATTGTTCAAAGCCTTTTCAGTAATATAATGGTTTATGGACGAAGTATACCGGAGCTGCCGTAGCAAACCAATGACCTTTGGCAAGCTCTCCGCTGCGGCTTTCAGTCAACAAGTTGATCAGGTACCTACAAAGGTGCGGCCGTTTCCTTGCTCTTCCCGGGAAGGCTCCTCCAGTGGAGATATGAGTGAATATTTGTGAGTTCTTGTCCTTAAATACATATGTATTTCCGACATAAATAGATTCTAAATAAATTCTAGGATTGTATTTGTAACACAACGTTATAACTGTATTGTTGACAGGAATATTCCATAAAATCCAAGGAACTTTGAGTACAAGGACGGATATGTTACGACGCAAGCGATGGGCCATCAGTGGATTTACTCAAAGGAACGATAATCAGACAACGCCCATCAAACAAAATTAAATTTGTTTAGCCGTTGTTTTTTTCTCTGTAACACTGCACTGCAGGACACATCTGTGGTGTTTCCATCCTGCTGAATCACGCCGAGAGCAGTACATAACACTCCGCCATATTTTTTTAGCACCATTTTTTTTAGTGCCTGTATCGTCTACAAGCTGAGAAACAAAGAGTCACATAACACTAACCCAATCTGAGAGCAGCTGGGATTCTGCACTAAATACTGATAACTGTGCACATAGTCTAGCTGAGAGATTACAAGGGGTGGGAAAAACTCCAACAAACAAACACACGAGAACACGAAAACAGTACCCACACAAAAATACACATAAGAACTTCCGCGGTGAAATCAGGCACACGCAGCTCTTTATACTTGCGTATGATCCCAGTTGCTTCAGGAGAACATGCACGAGTTACCGCAACATCCTCCATATGTCGGGTATCAGACATGAAGAGAAGTAAAGTGGAATGATTTGAAGGGTTGGACAACTTTGGGGGCTTTCTGGCATATTCTGGCTCCAATCATATCTCATGAGCTATTTAAATTAATGTGTTCACAAACCCCAATAGAACGGACTACAACTGCCCAGTTCGTTTGAATAATTTGCTGGGAGACGCCAAGCTGGTGTTGATGGTGTCCTGCGTCAGACGTTCGTATGGCATTGAAAGCGGCCACTGTTTACCATATTTATGCGCCAAGCGAAAATGACCGAACACGTACACATAGGAATGATTGAAATTAATTGATTAACAGCATAACTAAAGTAGCTATGAAGATAGAACATAGGATTATTTTTTATTAAGAATTCAATTCATCATGAAAAGTAAATACAGCGATTGAACAAGTGGTTGAGTGCTTGTCTGGATACAAATACTTTTACTTAAATCATGAAAAATGTATTGTACGAGATTTGTTAATTACTCGCGGTCTCTCTTAACGTAGCCGTTTCTGAGTGATTTACACTGGCTGCATGAAGGCGTCACTGCCTGGTTACAGCCCTCCATTATCGGAATGATGTACGGTTAGGTTTGCAAACCACACTAACTAAGCCGTAGCTATATTGGTCAAGCCATCGCTCCATTCAGTAATTAATTACTGGAAAGTGTTGCTTTATTCAGTGTTTCATTGGACTATCGCAATGCTTCGTTAATATCAAGTAACTTTCTTACCTACGAAATGCTATTAATACACACGCGTTTATTGTTTTTTTTTTTTGATACGATATTTCGGACCCCTTACTTGTGACAAGTTTTTGTCCCAATAGATTGTGAAAGATAAGAATAAAAATCTTTACAATCAGAGTGCTTCGAAATTAAGAGAAAATGTTAACTTTCGAATGTTTATTTGTAAAAAAAACATCACATTTCGCGTGTCCGTGCAAAAATTGTTTAGCTGCACGACGGTGATCGAGTATATTTATGAAGGAAACCTGACATTGCCCGGAGGAAACACCGCCCTTCTCCTACTGACCTAAAGCCTCAACTGATCTAGGGATCACGGAATTCAAATGCGCAAACCTCATTGGTCAACGGCCAATCAGATAAGGAGAGAGCGACAGTTTACGCCTGTTTCACCTTCACATTACGTAAATCCTCAATACACAGCGGTTTTTACATACATTGACGTCATTGCGCAACAGGATTTTTCTTGATGTATTGTCTTGAATGGGATCAGAGCACATTTCCATTTCCCTGTTCAAGCGCGGGGTAATGCATATATACATGTTAAGTCTTTACACAGTGGAGCACCATATACACTGAAGTCTCAGTCACAGTCGCCGAGCACCCGTCAGACCAAGTGCATCCTCTCGATCTTGAATGTAAACCCATTGGGTGTTATTTCCAAAGCAATTTTGTGTCCAGTGGTTAGAACTACACACCTAGAGTCTAGAAGCGAGGGCACGATGTTCAGACAGACTTAGCAGATTTTTTGGGCCAAGCTTGTACACGCATGGAGAGATTTGATACGAAAAGCTTTCGGTTTTCAGCAGTGATTTATATCTGCGGGTTTTCTTCTAGCCTGCGTCCAATTTACGACCGTTTTTTTATCAAGGTCGATTTAGTCTAAGGCCTTCAGAGTTCTACTTGGGTTGAGCTACAACGGACTCGTCTACCTGGATAATTTGACGGTTGGCGTCAGCCTTGATTAATCCCCGAATACAGAATACAGGTGGTTTATTAAAGGGGTCCGATTGTAGTGGCCTCTGTCAGCATTGCCAGTGCCTGGTGGAGCTCTGGTAAACGCAGTACTTACTACGTTTGTCCTGCAACACACTGACCTAGCCAGATCGATATCCTGGTTTGCTGTAGAGTCTTCAAACTCACACGTGTTAGCGTGGCGTGCTACGTACTCTGAATCACGTGATGTCTTAATGATACATCATTAGGATATAAATAAAATGAATAATCAAGTATTTCTTCACACAGTTTATGGTATCATTTAGTACAAATTTAAAGCAATCAGAACATATGGTGCTGACCCTATACAAGCCGCAGTTATTTTCCCACTGAGTCAGTTACTGGAATAATGTAGTAACATGTCGCGTAGTCATTATGTATTTGACACCTAGGCATTGAGTCAGTCTGCCATGTAGTTCGGCATGGAGTCTCTAATGTAGTCAATTACTCAGTCCATTATGTAGCCATACATTGCGTCAGTCATTGAGCCATTCATTCATACGATGGCGTTAAGATGCATTAACATAATGCAAATAAACTGACTAAATGAGCAATCGGGCATATTAAATAATAGACAGTTCAGAAAACACGTTGATAAAGCTATTGAGAACAAGTCATTAAACCCATGTTGCAAGTTTTAAAAAAAACATGGAGTTTGTAATATACTGAGTGGTTACTAACTTCTACAGAAAATAAGCATCTGACTACGTTCTCAACATGGGATATAATGTGTGTTCACATCAACCATGATTTTGTCGAGCCGCTCCCATGATGCTTGATTTTCTTTGTGTTAACCCTGGGCGCAGTTCTTCACACCTTCATTTGTAGCCACCACATGGATTTGTTTCAATGACTACAACGACTGTGGTATGCACAGGGATTTTTTCATCATTGTGGTTTTAGCATGGGATTATCTCAACGATTTAAAAGATACAGTACGATGCTAAGAACTTTCAATTGAGAATCCCTTGTCTAAATGGATGTACCGATAGTTCTATTTCATCACCTAGAATAGATTTCTCTTAAATGTGCTGAGAATGATTATGTTAAGAAATGTTGTTCAAACAATCCTTACGCAGAATGTTCAAAATTGGAGTCCTCTTTTTAACACCGGGGACCATTTATTAGTGTTGGCTTCAAAACCCTTTTCCGGATTCATCAGTTACGGCTGTACCACCTATCATACCGTCGTCGCGGCTCTGGTTTTACTCGCTGTGCATGATGTAGTTTTCATATTACTTAATTGGAACCATGCGATTTGCCAGTTTCTTGGGGCTAAGGATTATTACCATGGCCTTGTCCACATGACGGTCGGAACCTGGTCCCTTTGCATTGCTTTGATGTAATTGTATGTCAAATATGATGACAACACAGTATTTTGAGTAATTCTAGACCAGTGACCTCTAATAAATTGCAGTTAACATCAGTGCATATTTTTTACCTAATTCTGCTTAAGATATGGTGATAGGGGACGTGTAAATTGCTACTATTGATGCATTTACAATTAAGAGTTATGATAAATCCCTAACTGAGGTGAATTGACAAAAGGCCGTATTTTAGCTGTTACGTTGGGAACACAGTGGTGTCGGATTTTTGCCACTGTTACAGCTGTTACACTGTCGCTTCTCTGATCTTGCTCTCTATGCTGTATGTCTTTAATTATATTATAGTATGTTGTAGTCATTGCGGCAGTCGGTCATGTAGTCATCAAGGTTGTCAGAGAAAAAAGGCCTACTCCGTTAGTCATTCAGCCTTGTAGTAATTTCAATCGTGTTGTCGCTGAGTCAGTCAGCTATGTAGCCTGTCATTTTCCATTTATTCAGTTAGTAATAACAAGACAACCATGAGTGTATTAAACATCAAATACTCTCCCTCCTCAGTCTTAGCTCTCTTGGTTTACAAGGGCAACCACATTTACTCCTCTATGAAGATCTTATTATGAATCATCTGGATAACAGGTTTTTCTTTTGAACGCTTCCCCCAGCGTGTTAATACTTCTGACCCTCAAGGATTAGTCTTAAAGCATTTTGACTTCTATATTTATTCGGTTTAGCCTGACTGGTTTCACGTAGGCGAGAAATCGGCCAAATGCGAAAACAGTGCTCAGCAGTTCCAACCAGAGCACGTGTTCATCGCACTCGAGACTTGCAGTAGCTTGAAGACTTTCAGGAGAGATAACCTAGCAATTATTGCAACAATACTTGAAGCAAGCAGTGCAATAATTGCTCACCCGAGCAAGCAACGTGGAAATCCGGCCTTCATTGAACACTAGCACGTACTGATCAATAAGTAAACAATAGGGTAATCTATACAGGTAATGAGTAAAATTCTCCGTTTGTAACAGAAAGCTACATTTACCTCATTCCTGACTGTTGTATGAATATGGTTGTGTCACTGAGCTATTGGACTGTTCAACTCCAGCATGCGTTGCCTTGATTGCACCATTTGCGCAGCAAATCTTATGAGTAAATGGAGAGATGTTTAAGTTTTACACAACAAGGAACAAATGTGCTTTGACCTTTGTCAGCCATATACACGACTCAAGTTGTAAAAGTAAAACAGTCCAGTGAATGGCTTAAAATACGACCCAATCTATCAGTATGCTAAGAATGCGTGCGAAAGGTGAATTTGACTTGTTGTCTGTAGAAACTATGTCTGCACTAACTGTAGAATGAATGATTATGGCTTAATGGCACTGCGGCAATATTACAGCCATAAAGTGATGAACTGCCTGCGATAGTGTATTGTTGTAAGACATCATGTCATCCCAAGACAGATTCCTTCGTGTTTTTTTTTATAGTTTATTATTGGAATTAAACACCATATACGAAGCAACTTTAGAGAGTTAAAACTCAGTTCTTGGTAAATTTACAGTTGCATATGCCAAGTGAAGTCATCCCCGACACTGCTTCCCTATATACAGATATGATAGGATGAAAGAAACTAGGACGCTTCATCTAGGATGCGCTTCATTGCCATGGGCTAAATTTTAAAATGTTCACTGCAAACCGAAACTCCTCTAAGCCTTTGACGCTAAAAAGTTGCAGGAAAATTACGCTCTTCTTTGTTTCTACTTCCCTCGCTCTCTTTCAAGATTATTTTTGTCAAATGGAGAAAATCAGCGTCTGTTCCTATAGGGCCTTTGAGAAAAGCTTCGGCTTTGGTTTGTTCTCTGATTGTTTCGTCGTGCGGAGAGTTTAGAAATGTATTATCTTTTACTCTTATCAAGAAAGAAAACGGGCTAAATCTATTATAATCTTTACCCGAAACTCTCAGTGAATTTAATAATATGCATGTGAAATAAATGTGTGTGGCTTTCAAAGACGGCAGGACGGCCTTTAATGGCATGGCAGTGTAAAGTCAATTAACACGAAATACACTAGGAACCGAAATTTCAAATAATTGGTATATTGATAGTTTTCTTGAATACCATGTAGACAATTTAAAACGTCAAAAACATGCAATTTTTACACCCACATATTTCAATCTTTTTTTTTGGCAAAGAACTTGGTTAACATATATAAGGAATAGACCCACCGGTTTATAGAATTGACGTACTAAAATTATTACTACAAAACCTGGGGTGCCAATGTTATTCCATCAGACGTCTTAACTCTAAGTTTCTTAAGTTTTACAATGACTATAATTGTCTTGTAAGAAAACATAGACAGAGCTGTCAGAATTAATTCGTGATTGTCTCTAATTCTCGGGGCTTGGGCAGTATATTCATCGTCATGAACTAGATCGCCACGTTGGGTATATGAACAGTTACAATCAAAGCGTAACTGAGATACACATCTTATTATCCACAACTTATATTCTAGTGTGGCACACGGTTTGAATACCGATTTTACTCAGTCGCCTAGAATATACCTTGCGTCTTTCGTACATCACTGAGGGGCCTTCTTGGCGCAATGACCCACACGCAATGACACACACGCAGTGACACACACGCAATGACACACACACGCAATGACACAGAAGCCCCTCATCAATGCAGTCACTGTGAGTTCAAATTAAGCTCATGCTGTCTTCCTCTCCGGCTGTACATGGGAAGGTCTTGCAGCAACCTGCCGATGTTTGTGGATATCCTCCCACCATATTGCTAGACACCGTATAAGTGAAATATTCTTGAGTCCAGCATAAAACACCAATCAATCAATCAATCAATCAGTCAATGAATCAATTGGATCTGTGTGAGGAGTGGTAGTATATAGACACAAACCTTTCCATGTGGATAAGATCAACTGTGGTAGTTTACATAATACAGTAAGTAGCCGTCCAAAATGAACAACATTTAACATACACAAAGAGGTGTATATACATAAATATTCGCTTGACATGGAAAAGTGTGTTGTCCCTTTGCATTGTTTTAATGTGTATGTTAAATGTGATGACAGCAGTTTGAGTAATTCTAGAACAATAACTAATAATAAATTGCAATTAACATCACTGCATGTTTTTTTACCTAATTTTGCTTAAGCCGTTGTGCTAGGGGGCGTGTAAATTGCTACTGTTTATGGAACAGTTAGGATAAATCCCTAACTGAGGTAAATTGACAAGTGGCAGTATTTCTCGTGTTACGTGTGGCCAATTTGCCAGATATCACAGTGTCGTCGCAGTTCTGCCTTTACTCTCTATGCTATACGCCTTTAATTATATAGATTAAAGATATGCTCAGATGAAACCATGTGATTACAACAACTGCAATGCGATTAAGGTCAACAGGGGTAAGTGGGGTACTAGAATCCACAACACATAACAAACATTACTCTTCAGACTGCAGCAAATTACTCTCGTGTTTCTTAAGTTATAGTGGAATGGACTATGTAAGTTGTTACTATTGCTGCCTTAGATGAACAGTTAGACTAAACCCCTTCCTGAGGTAAACTGACACAAAGCCTAATTTCACCGGTTACACGTGACCGTTTGCCACTATCACACTGTCGTCACTGCTCGGAGTGAGCCCTGTATGCTGTAGTTTTTTAAATTAATATAATTTTATACATGTTATGTTGTTTTATATTCCACTGCCTTGTATATATATCTGGTATGATTTCATAATCAACTGGCTGTTTGATTTCTCACATACCAAAACTGTATTTGTCTCTAAACAAACCTGAGGAAAGAACAACTTCTTCGGAACTTTATCCCCGCCATAAAATATAATGTTTATTTGTATAAGAAATGATTCCCTGTGTTTAGGCGGTCAATGAATGAATGAAAGGTGGAGAATAGTGTCTGGATCCACGCAGCTGCAAAGAGGAATATATGGCAAACCGGTCGGATAATTCGCTACGCACGCGTCTCAGTCGGGTCAAGTCAAACACACCCCGCCAGTAAATACCTGTGTGGCATCTGAGGAAAACAGACAAACTCACCAGGCAGTGGACTCTGCGCTTAGCTACGGTCACAGACTTTAGGTGATCACGGCCACACGTGTCACGGGGACAAACAAGAATCAGGGGATAATAACGATTAGGGTCTTCTCTAATAACCTAGAGAACAGTGGCGAAAATCCGACACCACCGTGTTCCCTAATTACCAACCCACCTGCTCTCATAAACGCGCCGATTATAGCGGTGTGTTACTCTGGGTTAACCCCGAGTCTTTTCTAGAACAATAAACAAGACTTAGACCTGCTATGGAGATGCAAGGAAACTACCTGTCTGATACAAGAAGATCCTGTTATCGTCTGCGAATCTGAGTAGCAAATGTAACCGGACGTGTTGGTGATGTTTCCCACTTGTGTACACAGGGATAGGTTATTTTTTCCACTTGTAGTAGAGAACACCCGTGTACTGTCATCTCGGTGTTATTATAAATAAGGCTTTGTGTCCAAAGAATCGCCGGGAGTCTAGAATCTAGGTTAAAACTTTCTACCAAACCTACTCCTGTACTCTTTTCTTACGACCTGTGGATCAAAATTAAACAAATATATTTCTCAAGACCACGCAATGAAACTGTTCGAAATATGAGTAATTGTCTCCGTGGGGTTGTTTAAGCATCCTGTTTATGACAGCTCCATGGTTCTTTTATGAACAGTTGAATCAAAGCCAGACTAAGATGCCTTTTCTTTCTTTCGGCCTAAAAATTATCCACATATTTTGAAATTGCCATGAACAGAGTATGGATAGTCTTCCTTTCATCACTGAAAACTGATGACCGCTTGTCTGTTACGTGGAATCATCTTTATTTACTATTTATATATATTTGGCAGCTGCTTTTCGAATTTGCTATGAAAATGGTCATTAGATTGTCGACTTGGAATGTCCCTTCATGGTTTACGACTGTTACAGAATGAGATGATGATGAGATATGTCATATCCATAATAACATATTCTTTTAAATTCTCCACCTGCTTTTTAAGTATCGTTCGTGGCCTTATATGAACAGAATGTAAATGTGACACGTAACAATACACACTTACACACTCAGTATGAAAGGCTAAAACTTTATCTCGTATTGTTTTTATTTTGGTTTGGGTTTAACGATGTACTCAATATTATTTCGCTAAAACTTGGGAAGTCGAATGTAGAAAATTTGGATAAATAAATAACCTAACAAATGTATCGATATACAGCCATGAAATGTCAAGGTCTGGGTCCACTTTCCCAAAGCGGCGTGCGACATTTTTTTGTCGTTGATTTGATATTCTGTACGTCGCTATTACGTACGTCTGTACGATCACGCTACATCACAGGGAAAAGATGGATCGGATGAGGTTCAGTGTCATTCGTACTTCAAATACCCAATAAGTCAACACAGATACTAAGGTATCAGAATGCAAGAACAAAATGAGTTGTTGACATAAAATGTCAATATTGTAGCCGGGGAAAACCCGCGTTCAGATTACCTTAACGGAAACAGTCCTTAGAAAACACCCATCAGGTGTACTCCAAAAGTTTTAAACAAATGAAAAGGTGTTTTCTTTTAGTGATCCTAGTTAAGGCGGTATCTAAATAGGCCTAAATAAGGCCTTAGCTGGGTTTTAACAGAAAAAAACCCCAAGAAACCCCGAGATGAGAATCCGTGCTGTGTATGTAGGGTATAATTTTCCCCTTGGCGTGTTCACCCTGCCATATCTCTATAGGCGATCACCCTGGCCACTGACTTATCGGCCAAACGCTACAGCCTTTGGCCTAGCTACAGTGCCGACGGACTGCCGAACACGCTATTAGCTTTAGACGAGGACATGACAGGAATTAGAGAAGGCAGATACCCGGGTAGATGAAGCGGTCGCTTTATAATATGGCGCCGCAAAGCTGATCTCCCTTCCGGATGTCAGTGAGGAGATGCGGAGAAACGGAGCAGCCTCATTGAGGAGAAAAAATCGAGGTCTCGTGATGTTCCGGTAGTTGACGAACAAACTACTTCAGAGAGAGAACCGTGAAGCCCAATTACGGAGAAAGAAGGTCTTCTCCAAATGTGGCAACGCTGATGGACACATCTGTGATGAGGAGTGGATGAATATCACCTGGAAATTACACAGCCTCAACTGGAAAACTCTTGACCTGTCCGACAGAAATTGTGATGCTAAGAAGAACAAGCGAGATGATGATATAGAATAGAATATTACATGGTCAATTTCCATAACAGTGTAGAGCAACGACGCTTATAAATTGCTTAAAATATTATTTTTGATTAAACGGTATAATGTTTAAATAAGCCTTACTTCAACAAGACAATCAGGTGAAGCTAATGTAATCATGGATGAGATATGTAATGTAATCATTGATGTGATATGTATTGTAATCATGGATGTGATATGTATTGTAATCATGAATGTGATATGTAAAGTAATCATGGATGTAGTATTATTGTAATCATGAATGTGATATGTAATGTAATCATGGATGTGATATGTAATGTAATCATGGATGTGATATGTAATGTGATCATGGATGTGATATGTAATGTAAACATGGATGTGATATGTAATCATGGATGTGATATGTAATGTAATTATGAATGTGATATCTATTGTAATCATGGATGTGATATGTAATCATGGATGTGGTATGTATTGTAATCATGGATATGATATGTAATCATGAATGTGGTATGTAATGTAAGCATGGATGTGATATGTAATGTAATTATGAATGTGACATGCAATGTAATCAAGGATGTGATATGTATTGTAACCATGGATGTGATATGTGATGCAATCATGGATGTGATATGTAATGTAATCATGGATGTGGTATGTATTGTAATCATGGATGTGATATGTAATGTAATTATAAATGTGATATTTATTGTAATCATGGATGTGATATGTAATCATGGATGTGGTGCGTAATGTAATCATAGATGTCATATGTAATATGATCATGGATGAGATATGTAATCATGGATGTGATATGTAATCATGGATGTGGTATGGATTGTAATCATGAATGTGGTATGTAATGTAAGCATGGATGTGATATGTAATGTAATCTTGAATGTGACATGCAATGTAATCATGGATGTGGTATGTATTGTAATTATGAATGTGGTATGTATTGTAATCATGGATGTGATATGTAATCATGAATGTGACATGTAATTCTTTTTTGTTAAAACGGAACAAGTCAGGACGACATATGTTGCGTGCCTGGTGTAACCCTAAGAAACTCTAACCCTAACATAAACGTAAATTAACAGATTGCAATATCCTCAAGACTGAGAACATGGAATTCTCAGATCACAGAAGCTTTAGCTTGTCCTGGATGGTTGTCATACTTGATCCAACTGGCTGCCAGCGAATGTAAATTACACAAGAAACAGCACCACATTACAGTTCCACTGGGAAATTATCGTCTCCCAATATAGAGCAACACCGAAGGCAATGCATGGAATAAGCCTATTGACGGGTTAAAGATGGTTAAAGAATGTGTAAGATTGGTTTACTTAGAAAACCCTTGAGTTTAATCCATCCAGTAAATCAGAGCGTGTTATAGACGCAGCCTACGTCTGAAACTTGAGAGACTAGCTAGATCTGATTGTTTTTCCTAGAAGTGAATGGACTTACCTCTTCCTGATAAGCAACATAACTTTCGTTGACAGAGCATCAAAATATGCTAACAAATGAATTTTCCCTTTAGAATACAGACTGGTATACGTTTTATATTTGTATTTTGGTGCTCACGTATTGTTGATAAAGGGAAGAAATTTTGTGTACAGCGAAGACGGTCCGTGGCTACATGTCACGTGCACATTTTATAGGCTATACATTATTTCAAGATGTGGGTTCTATTATCATTTTATCATTGGAGAGTCTTATTAATACGATCAAAACCCTGCCAATAACATGTACCCGAGATTAGCGTAAGACAACACCTGCATCATGTCTATGCCGCTCAAAGTCTCATTGAAACAGCGACAGTTGCAGCTATAATTATTAATCAACGTTGAATGCTGATCTTATACGGATAAGAACCAACGCTATGAAGTATGTAAAACCGATTTTTTCATGCATCTGTATAAATATATTTCAGTTTCTCTGAACATTTAGTGTCTTTTCGTGATTAATGGTAACCACTGTTATGCGTTAGACCCTGGAGCAAACCACCAACCATAGGCATGATACAGACTGCCTTTCTCCCGTCTGACCCACGGCATATTAGAGAAAGGCAAACGATCGCCTTCCTGTGTAAGGAACTTCGCTTTTCCATCATTATTCTAAGATTACTTTATTTTTGATTATCACGAAAATAGAGAAGAATTGGAATTCACTGACTGCAGACTGAGCCAGTGGTGCTACCAGCATCCAAGTAACAATAAACACGAAATTTCTTTTAAACGGCAGAAAGGCTCTCATACCAGATGCTCAACAGATGTTTACAACATGGAGAGAGAAACCAGACCAGCACGATCAGTGAAATTTGAGTTATGGTCATAGGCAACCGGTGGAAACCCGGCCTCTTCTCAGTTTCCCTCACTTAAGGTTTTACTTGAACTGTCCGTCTAATTCTTAAAAAAACCATTTGTAAAGCTCCTGCATGAGTTAGCCAGCAACATGTAAAAAAATTCTGCTTAAGCAAAAAAGTGTGTTTTGGATGAACAAATTCAACCATAAGTTTGTAAAACAACTGAAGTTATCAATTAATTTTGATCTGCGAAAATGCCAAGAGTTAACCACTTGTTGTAAACACTTCACTGCAACATCGGTCACTGTCATATAAAACATAAGACAGTATTACAACAAATTTCTCTCTTAATTAGTTCAATGTATATTCCTAAGTTTTTAACAATTTCAATGTCCAAATACATTTTTGTTAGCTATGTAAAAGTTGTGTTATTGATAAACAATGCTGCAAAATAAACACATAACTTATATGTATTAATCGCCCGTCTCCGAATTGTATAGACACAAAATAAACAAAACAAGGCGAAGGCGTGATAGAAAGTGAGGGGAAGCGAATAATGACGCGCATTTATCCCATTCTCCTGCTTGAATGTTTCCTGCCAACATAATACACATGGCTCTGATGAAATTTCTGCAATGGAACAAAATATGTTATCTCACACAACTGAGAGATGAATACGCCATCGGATTGGCAAAGATGTGCCGCGGCAATAACATGTCAGAATATTCCTGAAGACGGATCAATTTCTTTACATTAACAAAATAGAGACTTTAATTTATTGTTCCGGAAAAACCTTTGAGCCAAAATCTAAAAATATCCCGAACCTTTAACTATATGCAACACTTTGAAATCATTGAAGGGGAGGGGCAGCCGATCTCTTTCTTTGTGGATGATAAATGTATTATGACCCAAAACCAAATGACTCCTTCACCACATCACGAACGTTGCTCACTCTGAAGGAAAACTGTTGCGTGAATTTGATTATTGATACATAAATATTTGTCAAAATAATCAACATTGATTAAGAAAATCAATCTCACGTTTCTGGTTTCAGAAAACACAACCAAGGCGACAAAATTATGTAATCCACATCGAATAACTGACTAATGTATATAATGATATTGCTTTGATGAAGTTTTATAAATTGATACAGACATATATGCAGATGTTCCCGTATATTTGTTAATTATTTCAAATACAGTTCATTAGTCAGTTTTAATGAGGAAATAAGCAAAACCAAGTTTGAGTCCACGTACCGAAAGTGTTAATTACAACAACTTAAGTTATCTTTCTGAGTGCTACCCGGGAAAACCAGAGTTCAAAAGTCGGATAACGTTCAACGTCGATATCTATCAAATGTACTTCAAAAGTCTTAAGCAAGTGAAAAGGCGTTAACTCTCAATGATCACAATCTAGACGGTTTAACCCCTGAAAACCCGATTTAAGATGTGTGTGCAATGTATACGGTTCTTCTTAGTGTGTTGACGGTTACATAAACGCCACTGGCGATCACCCTGATCACCGACTTATCGGCCAAACACTGCAACCTTAAGCCAAACCACAGCATAGACAGACTGCCGACCACGTCGTTAGCTTCAGACTAGAACGTGACAGGAATTAGAGAAGACAGATATCGGGGTAGATGAGGCAGCCGCTTTATAATTTGGTGTCGCAAAGCAGATCTCTCCTCCGAACGTCAGTGAGGAGATGTGGAGAAACGGAGCTGTTTTCAGTGAGGGAGAAAATCGAGGCCTCGTGATGTTTCGATTGTTGACGGACAGACGACTTCAGACAGAGAGCGGTGAAACCTAATTACATAAAAAGAAGGTCTTCTAAAAATGTGGCCATACTGACCGACACATCTGCAAAACTGTTATCCCGTCCAGATGTGGAGTAGAGTATGCCGGTGTGTGGGCAAGTCGAGAAACAAATAATCGACCGCCGTCGTATCAGTGAAGTATTCTTTAGTACGGCGTAAAACACCAACCAACTAAACAAATCAAAGAAATAACCATACATAAATATTTCAGGAGGTATTAGGTCATAGAGTTTTGCAAAAATTAATTTAAAATGAAATCTAATATAATCTGTAGCAAGTGATTTACGCTCTACTCAAAAGTATTTCATTTATACAAGGGAGGCTAGGTTTTTGATTTAAGATACACACGACAGTCAACCTTCCCACGTACATCCGTAGAGGAAGCCAGCAAAAACGACTTACAGCAATCTCTTTGATAGAAGGCAACTGTGTAATTGTGATGCGCCAGCACGAAAACCACTCGGCCAAGGGGAATCAAAATTCATGCGTAGGTGTCTTAAAGTGAGCCTGGCGATTATTGACTGTTAGCACACCCTGTTACGAGCCATATACGAATGTCAGACTTGGGGCTTAATTTTTTGCCCAACTCAAGGATTAACTACCACGTGGAATGTTAATCTAAATATCAGGAAAAAAGCACGTGTGAATTGCTGTATGTATGTATCGGCGGAAAATCTGATGAGAACTTCTTGTAAAAACATCAACCTGAAAACAATTTTTCTATAACATGTTGAGGAAAGCCTGTTTATATGATTTGCAAATTTATCTGTTGGACCAAGATATTGTTCACTTGATATAAATATGCCATAACTGTTCTGTTTTAATTGATTTGGGTTTATTTCGGTACATTGTTTTCAAAATGAACCACCTGGGAGTTCCGCAACACTGTGCATGGTCTACTTCTTCATGAAGAGCCATCTTTCTGAATTGCTTTGCGAATGTTGTTCATCCTGTAATGAAGAAACCTGGAGGAAATGTAACCAACAGGCGCACTGTCTGGTTAATAAGTGTTCGAGACCGGCAAATGTCTAACCAGAAACTCCTTAACTTAGTTTAATCCGTCTGGTAAATTAGAAAAACAGTCTTGCAAACACAGTCAGTGTTTTGAGTCGTGTTGGGTTGTTTTTGCTTGCCGATATCCAGGATCTTGAAAACTGTGAGCAAAGTTGGCCAAGACTGACTGCGCCTTAATTTGGTTCTACATGTTTTTATTTTGATCTCCATGTCTGTAGTTAGATCATGCAATCGTATATCGACTGGAAATTTTTTTTTAATTTAGGAGACCACAAGAACACAAAAGAAAATCTAGAAATCGTGTATTCGAACGAAATTAGGTGACGCTTGGACAATTATCAGGGGAACACGTTGCAAAAGAATGTGATATGGAAACAAAAAAAAATAGATTTAATATGAAACCTTACAATTTATAACGGCAACGTATTCTCTAGCAATACAGAGATTTTCGGGCAAATATACATATAGAGGCTTTAGCTAAGTTGGTTTAGTGTCAGGAAATTGCTCCAGGTACTGCTCTATCACAACATTTAACACCATATTCGGGGGGCCTCCGTGGCTCAGTCGGTTAAAGCGCTAGCGCAGCGTAATGACCCAGGAGTCTCTCACCAATGCGGTCGCTGTGAGTTCAAGTCCAGCTCATGCTGGCTTCCTCTCCGGCCGTACGTGGGAAGGTCTGCCAGCAACCTGCGGATGGTCGTGGGTTTCCCCCGGGCTCTGCCCGGTTTCCACCCACCATAATGCTGGCCGCCGTCGTATAAGTGAAATATTCTTGAGTACGGCGTAAAACACCAATCAAAAAAAAAAAAAAAAAAAAAAAAAAAAACACCATATTCGCCAGAATGCAGCTCGTGCAGCTGTGAATGTGTACTTGAATGTTGTGTTGCAATATTGGGCTAACTTCACCGAGATGAGATATTAACAAATTCCTTCTAATAATAAACAGAAACTTTTGAAAAGGGCCGACTGAAGACTGTAAAACAAATAAAGATGCAAACAAATCATGGAGGCTTTTGTTTTTGAACTAAACAAAGATGTGACGAGTAACCCACTTATTTCAAAATGTCAGACAAACGTAGAATAATATTACACCGAATCTCCTCTTCATCTGTTCAATGTACATCCTTTTTATTTCCAACGATTCTGGCCTTCAGCTCACATTTTTGTTATCCATGCCAACAGCCTGGTAATGATAAGCAGTCCTGCTAAATAAACACATCATCATATGACAATAGACCAGTCATCCATATACTCTCCGCCCGTCACCGAATTAGGGTACAAGTACACAAGCATGGCGTAGGTGTGAACGAATAGGTGTGAGGGAAATGAGTGATGGCGTACTTGTTACCCATCCTTCTACCAATATGCTTTCTGCATAAAGTATATAAATGAAGGCAAAGCGTTGTCTGATAAGGTTGGGAGAAAAATTACCAGGCAATTCATCGGGGTAAAGAGCATTGCGGTTAGAGCATATCCAGTGAGAATGGTACAGCATGTGTTTGTTAACAATATTTCGACTCTCCGAAAAATCTTTCCTCCAAAATCTAAAAATATTCTAAATCTTCAAGTAACTGCAAACGTGGAAAATACTTGAACGGAAACCGCCATCGGTCACTTTTACTGTGTAGATAACAAATGTATTATAACTCAAAACCAAATAACACCTTTACCACATCGTGTTGCACAATCTAAAGTAACATTTTTTGTGTGAATTTAATTATGCTTATTTAACACAACGAATTGAGTAAAATATGCCAAAGCTCAGTTTTATGCATGAATAGAAAACAGCCAAGGCCAGAAAATATCAATGACTGCTTTAATTAAAGATAGTGTTTTTCTGAGAATTTGACGGCAACATTTACAAAGAGATGCTTTTGTCAGTCGCATGTTTGTATATTTAAACTTAAATTCATCGGCCTGTTTTAAATCAAGAACAGAGGGAAATTAATTTTGAGTAATAGAAGCAAAAGGTATGTTATAAGTATATTGACACCTTTGTCAACGTTCTTTGTGTTACCCAAGAAAGCTCGAGATCAGATTGCTTTGCACGGCAACAGCTCTTGGCAGATACCGATGAGAGGTATTGCAAATTGAACAAGTCAAAACGGCGAAGACGGTATCAGAATGCAAGGGACAAATGTGTTGATTACATCGAGTTCTCATGTCAACGTTCTGGCTGAGTGTTATCCTAGAAGAACTGAGTCAAGATTAACAACGTTCCCATTGGCGTGTTGCCGGTGCCATGTACCATTCAGACGATCACCCTGGTCATCGACTTATCGGACAAGCATTGCAACTTTAAGTCAAAAGACTGACTGCCTACCACGCTGTAGACAAGGCCGTGACATGAATTAGAGAAGACAGATACCACGGAAGAAGAAGCCTGTTTATAATCTGACGTCGTAAAGGAGATCTCTCTTCCAAACATATTGCCGTCACTGAGTAGATACCGGTAAGCGAAGAAGTTCTATAAAGTGGAAAAGTTGAGGCCTCGTGATGTCTGACAAACCACTTCAGACATAAACCAGTGAAACCTAATTACGCAGAAAGAAGGTCTTCTCCACCAAATGTGGCCTCCTCACTGACTGACACATCTGTGATGAGGAGTGCGCGTCCCACAGTAAAATGTACTGTCCAGAAGAACCAACGTGTGGGTGATAGAGGAAATGCTATCAGTGATATGCAAACGTTCACAATGAACCCTCTGATAAGCCAAAAAATAAAATGAACTACTTGATAACCAGTATG
Source organism: Liolophura sinensis (assembly GCF_032854445.1). NCBI lineage: Eukaryota > Metazoa > Mollusca > Polyplacophora > Chitonida > Chitonidae > Liolophura > Liolophura sinensis. Next base: position 10,176,903 of record NC_088302.1, read on the forward strand.
TTGTTAAAACAAGTTTGAAATCATCGTAAAAAAAGCTATTACAAGAAATGGATGTTTTGTGATGTTTTCAACAATTATCTAACTATTTTTTCATGCCAGCACGACGAGGCCGTCAGAGTGATTTGGAATTGTGGTAAGCATATAACATGGCATGGAATTAATATTGGTCTTGTTTCACGTTAAAACCACACGGGAACTTTGCTCCGTGGATCACGTCTTATCAAGAAACTAAAAGTTATACTTTGTAAATTCAAACAGAAGCAATAGGAGTATAAAATGTGCTGATGGGAAATTCTAGCCCAAGAATCACCAACCTCTATGAGCATCACGGGAAGCCTTGAACTGGTGTGGAAGGCCGTCTCCCATGTTCCAACATGCCAACTATATTGATTTATCATATACAGAATAATAAAATGAGTTGGTCTATCAATGGACTGATAACCGGGGATACATGTTATACAAAGGGAAGTAAATGGATGCTAAGAGTGGAGACGATGTGTGGCTAGAAAAATAGAACATCAGGGGAACCCTTGAAGTGATGTGGAAGCCTTGAAGTGATGTGGAAGCCTTGTAGTGATGTGGAAAGTCGTCTCACATGTTCTAACTGAGTAACGATGAAGGGAATAAAATAGCCAAACTGCATATGCATATGCAGACTGATAAAATGAGTAAGCCTTTCATTGGACTGATAACTAGGGATAAATGTTAGATAAAGGGAAGTTAATTGGTTCTAAGTTGGGGTAAGCTCCAAATTTGGTGTACTTTACATTTTAGCAGTTGTCGATTTACAGTATTTTGTGTCACTGTTCCAAATGTTGTTACGTATTCTAAGGCTATGTAACATTGTTTCATTTATTGGTGAAATGCCCGAAAAAGCTTAACAGACGGGTTGCTCCTTCAGAGGTCTCCATGCGATGTGTTCAGAAAACAAAAATGGAGGCAAAGGATGGAACAGGCCTATTGACGGGCTAACAAATGCGTGAGATTATTTTGACCAGACAGCCGTTGGATTTAATACGTCTGGCTAATTAAAGTGTTTTATATGGACAGTCTATCTTTGGAGCCAGAGACACTAAGTCTGATTGTGTTATTTTCTAGAAATGAATGAATATTCTTGTTCTTGATACGGAAGGCAGCTTTGCTTGAGACTATTAAATCTGCCAACAAATCTGTTTTCTATGTAGAATACAAATTTGTATACGCTTTCCGTCTTGGTGTTGAGACATTATTGATAAATGGAAGTAATTTTGTACTTGAAGTGAAGATGCTCGGTTGGTACATGCGACTGGCGTCCTATAGACGCCATGTATTATCCTTAGGATGCGGTTTGTGAAACCAATTTGCTGGACAGTGTATGTTAAATGCGATTAAAGGCATTCGACTCCAATCACAATGGTTACTCACACGGTGACGTGCTTTTGGTTTTATGCTGAGTATGTATTAACTTATGAGATTTGGACATAGACTGAATATAAAAGACGCATGGCATAGAGAGGGTAAAACCAGATTGATAGCTGGCAAATGGTCAGACGTAACCTGTTAAATACGACCCCTTGTAAGTGTTATCGTTACATACAATCACATTAAAACAACGCCAAGGGACCAGGCCACATGATGCTTAGTTCACCAGCAGAATCCTGGTTTGTGCACACACTAATACAGTGAAGTATTAAATGTTAGAGCACAGTGGTTAGTTTCGAATTAAAAAAATATTCGACCCTAAAAAGTTCTTGATAATCTTGTGAATCCGCTATTTTCATTTCTATACTGAAGCAGTGGATTCAAAACGCACCAATTCAGCACGCTCGAGGATTATCAGTGGTTAACCAGCTCTGACAGCCCAACAGCGTCTTCTTGTCGAGTTAACTCCAAGTGACATAATCATGTAGCTATTTGCATATTATACTCTGGAGCTTGGTTCATAAAAGGACGATATCCGGCAAAAACTGATTCACTTCACGCCAGTAAAACTGTCTAATGCTTATCATGCTTAACGTGAAATGCAACAATCTGATTGACTGAAGCAACAATGTTCATTTTTACATTAGCTTCAAAATACAAATAAAGCGTAGAGATAACAAAAAAGATAACTTCTACATTTTCTTTCCTTTAACATTCTGTGAACAATTGGCCAATGAATTTTTGTAGTTTGTGAGATTTAAAACTATTTTCGGGCGCTAAAATAAAATGATTTATTCCTGTATTTATTTGATCAATAAATAAATTTTCATAATTGAGACATATTATGCTTTTAAAGCCGAATTTACTTTCTGCTAGCCAACGCATTACTCGACAAAGATTTTTGAGGAAAAGTTTCAAAATTTAAGAATTGGCTTCTCGTAATGAGAGGATTTTTTGCTAACTTTGAATTCATGGATTTATTTATCTATTTGATTGATGTTTTACGCCCTACTCAAGAATATTTCAATTATATGACTCCGGCCAGCATTATGATAGAATGAAACCGGGCGCCTAAATTTTGATTTCTAAGACAAAAAGATTTAGTCGAGTGCCGGATGTTGTCTTTTTTAATCGGGTGGTACAAAATTGCAAGCCGACTGACTGAGTTAGTCGTCTAAGCTTAGCGTTTAGACTTTCCCTGAAGTAGACCCATGCCAAAGTTTGATGACAACCCACGCAAAACATCAGAAGGTTTCCCTGCGAATCTTGTGTATGGATTACTTGTTTCATACCGTGACGTTATATATTGTACCCTTGGCACATATATCATTGTTACTTGAGTTACAATCAGTCACAAGGTTCGAGTCTGTAGCAGACAAGTACTGTTCACGACCGTTCTTTTATGACCAATCACCAGATGACTGAAAAATCAGGCGATGTTGTTTTGATGTGTTGCACTGCAATTGCTGATTTACGAATTTGAGACAAATGAAGGAACTATTGCTAGGCGCACTTGATTTACGTCTGTATAACACAGATCCTTTCTCGGTTATTTCTCCGTCCAACAGCACCACATAACAATTCCTTTGAGCCAGTTCTTCACACCGAGAGATTAGCTAAATAGAACTAGATCTCGACAGGCGTCACTGAAAAGGCTAACCTAATTCTGAAACCTTGCTTCATCAACATATATGCATAGGCTACAGATCATAATTGACATTTTCTGGAAAATATGAAATTTCAGCTATTTTAGCACTAATTTGAGGATTTGTTTTAGAGAGATGTTTTACGTCTACCTGCCTCTTTGTGGTGTGATTTCGTGGGGCAGGCTTTGAACTTTACTGCCTTACGTGTGTTGGCGGAGTTAAATTGAACATGTGGCAGATGCACACACATAGAAATGGGTGGAATAACCGCATCAATCCTGTCAGGCTGACAGCAGCAGGTCCCACTTAGGGTCCCACGAGATTTTTATGAGTAATATCTCACAGGGTCGGCAACAAGGAGCTGATGCATTTCGGGCAGGCAGATATGGACAATGCCCAGTGACAAAGGGCGTTAACATGTAAGAACATGGAAATCTGAGATTTCAGATCACATAAAGCTTCAGGCGCTAGCCACTCGCGATTATTGATCAAACACCTGGAGGAAGGTTATATTTTCATAGGCAATGCCCGGCAAGGACATTTCCGTGTTACATGTTCTCGGGGTTTTTGTGGCTATAAGAGGTCGGCTTTGCTCCCTCGAGTTGTCTGACATGAACCCCGCCAGGGACTACTTGCTTTTATCAATAAGACGTATCACACGTGCACACGTGGACTAGTATATAACTTGCCATAGGTCAGTGGTTCACTCTTATTCGGGTTTGTCCAACCATAACATACTGGCTGCAATCGTATAAGTGTGGAATTCTTGGGTGTGGCGTTAATGTAGCATACAAAAGAGAATTTAGAAGAATAAATACTTTTCAAAAACGTTGATTGCGATGATATACTGAAAGATCGATTTATCGCAGATAAATTGTGAGCATTATGTAATCTATGGGTAGATGTTTTTCGTTTATCAGCCCATCCCTGTGTCTTCCAACGAAGAAGCAATATAAAGCCTTGCAAACATGTCATATATATCCGTGAATGAGCTGGCTTCATGGCGATAATATGAGTAGCTTAGTTTTTTAGAATTTATTAGAATTATTTTATTTTATGAATTTATGGCCTATATATGAATTGAGAATTTATTGATTACAAGATTGGGTTTTATTCAGAAAATACAGCTGATATTTAATGATGACCCTTAAGGCCTTTCGGCGTTACTGTTGAAGGATTTTACATTAAAATAAGACTTCACCTGAAAGTGAATGTAAATGAGGCGGCGCCTTGGGCAAAGTGTGTCGCAATCGAACGTAAAGGTGGAGGTCAGCTTGGCATTAATGGCTTCACTGCTTCAAGCAACCAATTGGTTGCTTGAAGCAACTAATTCCTAGAGATAGCAAGTCAACAGCTCACAACAAACATCTGGGAAATTAGATACATTTTGGTCCGAAGAAAGCTTTTATGAATCAGTTTTTGCAAACAGTAGCCAATGGCTCAGCCAAATAGACTAGTTAGTAACAAATTAAAACTAAATACCATCCTACCAGATAGGCGATGACAGAAACAGAGCTGTCTGACACCTTCAAAACATGAATGTTACTTAGACTTCTTTCGACTTGAAGGAATTATCCTTAGAAGATGAGTGGGTGAACTTGCTCAGGCTTGATTGGACAAGGCGACCAGACAATGTATTAAGAAACTTACGGTTAATATTGGCAAAATTCCAGAAAAAATATTTAACTGGATCAGAATTAGACAAATGGAGCATTTAATGAAAGATTTATAATTTACTTCCCCACTGCGAAATCCTCAGAACGTGGCTGTCATTATTAGTGTGTAAAAAGAGATCCAACAGAGGAATAGCTCTAGGCCTTGTGTGTGATTAATTGGTACTTGTACCATAACTGCTTCAGATGATACTTCTTGCAATTCTCAGTGATGTATTCAAACTGTTTCTTTTAAAAGAAAATTTATAAATGTTTCCAATTCTGTTATTTCAGTCTCCCCATAATTGAGATGTTGGTACTCTATAAGCATGACTCATAAATATACTGAACTTCACATGTGTAACTTCATGCTCCAAACACACCCATGTAGAAGATCGTTTTTTGTTTGCGGATAAATCTGGTTTATGGACGTAATGAACGTACAAAAAATAATTAGGCATTAAGATTCGCTTCTTCCACAGTCAACAACAGTTTCATGATTGGATAACTTCTCTTACTTTACAGGGAGAAGTCACTTGAATAAGAGCTTGTTGTGTACCGTGTGTTCCCCCTCTCGCATTCACAACAACAGTATCGTGATTGTGTAACTTCTCTTACTTTACTGGGAGAAGACACTTGGATAAGAGCTTGTTGCGTAGCGTGTGTTCCCCCTCTCGCATTCATAACAACAGTTTCATGATTGAATAACTTCTCTTACTTTACAGGGAGAAGTCACTTGGATAAGAGCTTGTTGCGTACCTTGTGTTCCCTCTCTCGCATTCACAACAACAGTATCGGGATTGTGTAACTTCTCTTACTTTACAGGGAGAAGTCACTTGGATAAGAGCTTGTTGCGTACCGTGTGTTCCTCCTCTCGCATTCACAACAATAGTTTCATGATTGGATAACTTCTCTTACTTTACAGGGAGAAGTCACTTGGATAAGAGCTTGTTGCGTACCTTGTGTTCCCCCTCTCGCATTCACAACAACAGTATCGTGATTGTATAACTTCTCTTACTTTACAGGGAGAAGTCACTTGGATAAGAGCTTGTTGCGTAGCGTGTGTTCCCCATCTCGCATTTACAACAACAGTATTGTGATTGTGTAACTTCTCTTACTTTACAGGGAGAAGTCACTTGGATAAGAACTTGTTGTGTACCGTGTGTTCCGCCTCTCGCATTCACAACAACAGTTTCATGATTGAATAACTTCTCTTACTTTACAGTGGAAGTCACCTGGATAAGAACTTGTTGCGTTCCGTGTGTTCCCCCTCTCGCATTCACAACAACAGTTTCATGATTGAATAACTTCTCTTACTTTAGAAGGAGAAGTCACTTGGATAAGAGCTTGTTGCGTAGCGTGTGTTCCCCCTCTCGCATTCACAACAACAGTTTCATGATTGAATAACTTCTCTTACTTTACTGGGAGAAGTCACTTGGATAAGAGCTTGTTGCGTACCGTGTGTGCCCCCTCTCGCATTCACAACAACAGTTTCATGATTGAATAACTTCTCTTACTTTACAGGGGAAGTCACTTGGATAAGAGCTTTTTGCGAACCTTGTGTTCCCCCTCTCACATTCACAACAACAGTTTCATGATTGAATAACTTCTCTTACTTTACAGGGGAAGTCACTTGGATAAGAGCTTTTTGCGTACCTTGTGTTCCCCCTCTCGCATTCACAACAACAGTTTCATGATTGAATAACTTCTCTTACTTTACAGGGGAAGTCTCTTGGATAAGAGCTTGCTGAGTACCGTGTGTGCCCCCTCTCGCATTCACAACAAGAGAGCAACGTTTTCTCATTGACTGCCTGACACCTGTGAACACAGCATTAGGCAACCTGTGCCTTTGCTGTACCAACATGGCGCCCATCCTGTAGTTGACGTCTCAAGGCACGAAGACCTTTATGAAGAGCATTCCATACGTGTTCAGGGCATTTCAATTGCTACTCCATAACTTTAATACCCGCATTTTGCAGGACATTTCGTGTCAAAACAGCAGTGTGTGGCGTGGCATTGTCCTGTTGAAGTTGAAGGTCTGGACAATAAGCAACCATGAACCGCACCAGCTTAAGGAAAAGGTCCTGGGGTCACATTTATTAAGCACCTTAAGAGCTAAATCAAAAATACAAACACAGCTACAATTAAAATGCGCTCTATGAAGTGTAAAATTTGAACACTGATTCTTTACTGCATAACAATGTAAGTATATCAACCACGTTTTGAGTTCTTTCCTGTCCTGAGTTGGGCTTTTAGAGCACATGAAATTTATGACTTAAATCTTAAGTTGCGTGATAAATACGGGCTCTGATTACCATATTCATCAACTTCCTGTACACACCACTGGGTGTGATGTTCACCGCCCCGACGTTACGTTCGCACTCTTCCGTCGCCTAATCGCAGAGTAAAATATGGTTGGTTGCTAAACACAACCCTATTCCATTGCCTCTGGTTAGACGTAAGCCGTTTGAACGAAACGCTTTGTTCAGGGTTATTTGTCTCTTAGAGCACCGCCCACATCTGGGTAGTAAAAGTGGCCACGAAACAGTGAAGGTATTGTAATATGGAAATATCCTTATCTCAGGTGGGGGCGGAACCAACATATGGTGCATGATGTTTCAAAGACAAGCCTCTAAGGGGTATGGCCTACCCTGACGAGCTGTCGCACGTGATTCACGTGTGATGGCGTGTCTTCCCAAAACTTAATACTACAGCTGAGAGTACAATCAAAGCAGCGAAGATAGGGTAAAAGTTGGATAATGTTCACACGTAAAGAATGAAATCCGGTGTTTTGTCAGTTTGCCTCACTTAATGATTTATTCTAACTGATAATGTGGATGCGTAAAAGTAGCAACTCCCACACCGTTAGCACCATATATTAAGCAGAATACGGTAAATCCTTGATGTTCAATTCAGTTTATTAGACATCATTGGTGTAAAATCAAGCTATACGCTTGATTCGTTTTCACGCATATGCGGCATTCTAATCCAAAATGACTGCCTCGAACAGATTAATTTTACCTAAATCAAGTTTTCATGAAAAAATTCGATCAACGTTCAGCTGATCGATTTCAAATGTGCCCCTAGGTTTCATGACCACTGAGGTTTGTTTTGTTGTTACCGCAAGCCTATTCACAGGATATTTTGTCCGCTTATTTTAAAATATTTCTAGAATACAATCAGTCACTGAGCTTATTTTCCGAGGAGAAAACATTACCTGGAACTTTTACGCTGGAAGCTGTCTTTCACAGGAAGAGTGATCTGGAGGCTATGGATCAGGCTTATTGGTTATCTAATAAATGTGTATAATTAGCTTAACTGGAAAGTCCTTGAGTTTAATCAGGCTCACAAATTAAAGCTGCGTGTAAACACATTCTATGCCTGTAGTGTAAAGACGTTCGCTAAATCTAATTGATTTTAGTGAACTGTTGAAACGAAATATTGAATGTCTAGCTAAAAATTCTTTAGATTTTTCCCCCTTAAATACTGTACTTGTTCTTGAATGCGAATCTTCCAATTAGAGAACTGGATAATCGTAAGAAAAAAAACCTTAGGCAAATCCACGGGAATAAACACAGAAAAAAGGAAAGGTTTTCTTGGTTTAAGGGAAAGACGCATAGCGATACACTGTTGGCACACAACCGATTTAGAGTTCGAAGGCTGGATTACATAACGTAAGGTAAACAAGTTTACAAAGTATGGCAAATCGCTTAACACATCGACTGACGTTACTGAAGGGAAACAACCTGTTACGAATCCCATCTGTAAACATTGTATTATATTGTTTTTATTTCTGCCTGAGTCAGTGTATGACCTACATTTTCCCATTTGTTCACGTTATAGCCTGCACTGTAATTCAGTCCAACGTTCTCGAGGCTTCGGTATTTATGAACTTAATGTCATCGTACATAGGGTATACATTCTGGAAATGTATATGGGTGTTGTAAAAAAGTTTACGATCAAACCATCCATAATTTTTCTTTTACGTTAGTCTATAAATATGAGCGACAGAGTTGTGAAGCTCGCAGTCATTTATTCAAGTCCACTTGTGATCAGTCACTCATTCAAGTCCACTTTCGGCATTTGTCATTTGTACTCCATTTTCTATACACAGCACTTTGTGAGCTTGTGTTTCGCCACTTGCTACTTTTAAGAGGTGTCATTTTGGAGCTTTTATCGCTCATTGTCTATTTGTTCCATTAAATGCATTTCATCCGAGTTTATCCTGAAAGTGACTATGTGTATATTTCCAAGGAAACATACATCTACAGCACATACAGCTTGGAGAATAAGTCACTTATCGCTCTGTCATCTGCAGATTGAAAAATTGATCTTAACTGTGGATTCTATATTTACGTGATCTGACTCACCTTTGGAAGCCGGAAAATTGTTTTTTATTATTGTCAGTTGTATTATTTGTCTATTTTGTTAAAATACATGTATTGCATGAACTTATTCAAGGGTCTTCGTGTTTCTATGTTTGATCTTGTGTAGTCCTACCGCTGATCTGAGAGTTAAACAAGCCAGTTGTTTCTCATCTTTACTCTCCCATATTGGTACCCTTACACAACCTCTGATAACAAATGCTTGCAATGTTTGAAACATTTTTTCCTTAATGAATTTCTGTTATTGGACATCACCTTATTTTAAAATGTGCACTGTTAACTACTTTATTTACTGTTAAAAACCACGTGACCTGTATCAGTTGCCTCTACATTCTTCTATGGATATTTATTTATTTGATTTGGTGTTTTACGCCGTGCTCAAGAATATTTCAGTTATACGACGGGTGGCCAGCATTATAATGGGAGGAAACCGGGCAGAGCCAGGGGGAAACCAACGGCCATCCGAAGGGTGGTGCCAGACTCTATGGATATTATGCTTAAAAATCTATTCACTTTAATTTGAATTTGAGGGTATAGTCGTGGTGTCAGTTGATAGGCGTTATATACTGAATGTTCACCTAATAATTTCGTGCAAATTCCGGTTTAGCCGTGCCGGCGAACACTGGCACAAAATGAAGGATAAGTGAATGAAGCTAGTTTCTTAATTTCTCACTGTATTTCTTCGTCTGTGCCCAGAGCAAAGTTCCACAACCTTGATATTTGGAGGCCTATTATCGCTTCAAACATTGACAGTTTTGGTATCTTTGCTAAACATCGATGGAAAGACATGATTTGAACTTGCAGACGCCATCTTTGTTTGACGCCGGATCATTTTATTTAAATATGCATGTTGTACCTGAACCCGGCTAGCCGAGCTCAGTAAAATCAAGCAGGCTCAATGACTTGCTTAAAGGTTAAACAAGTGATGTTCCAAAATAACTTGGATGGCGCCCCGGCCAACCGCTTTTTTGACTATACAAACAAACTAAAGTGTGTCTGAAAAAGTGGCGTCGTAATCAGCTATACATGCGTATAGCTGTAATGAAGCGAATCCAGTGCTTTTCTGTGAAAGTTGCCATGGAGATGTATAATTGTATTGAAGCCGAAAGTTGCCTTTTAAAAGCTGTACTGAGTAGACTAAAATGGTAGCAAGAGTTAGGGAGAGAAAGAAAAGAAGGCAAACAAAAGGTGAAGGCAATGCAAAGAATTGGAAGGAGAAAAGAGGTCTGTAGCTCGAGTCACGTTTGCCACAAAACAAACACAGCACTGTCCTAGGTGTCTACACAGACTGCATGTTGTTTGAGTGAGATTGGGTCACAGCAATCTGTGGCCTACAAAGCCTGTAACTTTTGCCACTGTTGCTACAGGTCGAACACGCGGCGTTTTGAAAAGAACATGCAGTGGCCTGTTAGTTAGGGCTGTCACATGACAAGTTTACTCTGAACTTTGAAAGGAAAAGTGGTTTACACAACAAACAGCTTCATGTACAGAGGCCAAGGACGAATTCACACAGCCCTTTTAAAAGAAAAGTGGCCTATACTGCCTACAGATTCAGTTAGAGATGTCAGAGGGCGAAATCATGGAGCACTGCGACGAGTACTGGATGTCTAAACAGATAGCACTCAACTGTGTCAATGTTGCCATAGACCACAGCACTACGGCAAGCACAAGATAAGTACAAAGCTGCAGACGGCGAGATTAAAGAGATCTGAAATAATATGGTTTTATGATGGACACTCCCATTCTAAGGAATGAAAACTTTTCCTGTAGAGCAACAATTGTTTGCTACAATAATATCGTCAATAAACAGGGAAAATGCGGCGCGGCGTGGTGATCTCTATGTTCCTCACACCCCCTCTGTTATAGACAATGCAAATCTTACATGCACGTTCTCATATGATTACTACTTTACACAGAACGGGCTAAAAAGAGATGACTGAAGTACGATCAGTTTCATTCAGCATCGACTACATTCAGTCACCCATGCATCGACGAGGAGATTAAATGAGTATATCCAGCTTCGCGGAAAAGACTGCAGGTAGTTCATGTGGTACATGACATATTGATCTTTATCTCAGCAAAGCCACTATATTCTCGAACAGCCTTTATGACAAAAAGGATAATTTGGATTTAAACCACATAAACAGTCTATTCTTGGACAGCAATACCTGGTATTTTATACACATACCTTTTTATTATATTCTTCGAAGCATCCTGTTACTTCACTGTACGACGCAGGTAAACGTCAGCTTCACATTTATATAAATCATTGCGTGAAGGTGAAGCGCTGATTTCTTATATCACTGGTCACTAACTTTACATTATGATTTAACGTTTAATTGAGAATATATATATATATATATATATATATATATATATATATATATATATATATATATATATATATTTGTATAGTGATGATTGACTTGTTTATGTATGAATAAGCTTTATCCATACGCGAAGGCCACGCTGGCTCGTGTAGTTGAAGGACTAGCTGGATCACCGCAACTGTATGTATCAGGTCTTGGACTAATAAGGTCGCCTGTTCGAATCCAGCTGTTATAAGCGGCGGTTATAAGCGGGAAGCTTTGTCAGGCGAAGGTCAGTGGTCTTCTCCGGGCACTCTGGCCTCCATCAATGCCTGACCACCGTCGTGTAAGCGTAATGTTCATAAGAACAGCGTTAACACCTATCAAATAAATTCTTCATGTGTGACTTTACGTGTTTGTAATGGATTGCTTTGCAAGCGTGTCTGACATAGAGACATAAAACGTCCATTATTTGGCTGGCATGTAGAGTGCAAATATCGGGCTCGACGCTTAGCACGAATAATTGGATGAATGAATGATTATGGCTTCATGTCACATCGGCAATATTTCGTCAATTTTGTGCTGACAATATTTTTAAAACACGAGGCAGGGAATTGTTATCGATGTGATGATTAGAACATCCAAAATAAGGCAAACACAGACGAATATGTCGACGCTTAGATTCCAGTATTTTTCATGGGATTGTAAACAACACGACCCTTACAGTATTGTGCACAGTCAGGTTAAAATATGTATTTCAGTCATTATAATGGATAAACGCTGGCCTCAACAGTTTATGGAATGATTTCTGCAATTGTGAGGTCCATGTTCTGAAATGCCGACTCTATGAAAAGCGTTTTATAACAAACTTTTTGTCGACTCATAGTAAGGGACATCAGAACTGATAGGCTCGGCCACAATGATATAAATTAATCATCATCAGAATTAAAGAAAGGTCAACGAACAACGGCTTCTGTTTGCTTTAGAGACTGCCTGAAGCAGACGTCCTGTTGAAAGATCAGTTTAACATTACATGAGTTTTTGACTTAGCAGTTTCATTCATATTCATTGTGGTAGTTCCGTTTCCTGTCCTGGTAAATTTTGTGCTTATTCTTTTGTGTACATTGATAACCCCAGGTGAAATTTAAGCACAGCGTATTTTAAAAAGAAGCGAACTTCGTTTGCGCTTTTAGCCCGCCTTACGAAGTAAGGAGAGGTGTTGTGAGACCGAGATCATTTGCTGTTGGTGGCGCTTTCGGTGCCGGTGTTCATTATGGTTAAAGTTTTTGGCTACTCGTAGTACACAGATGCCCAATCATCGCTAGCGATTTGCATACCAAAGACCAAGCATATATTTTACCTGAACATTTTGCTCAGATATTCACGGGGTTGCACTTGCCTCCCGCAGAACATAGACTGCCAGACGCAGTTCATAATTTGCATATCAAAGGTCTAATCAACGGTCTACCGACAGTGTCTTTTACTACCACAATGATTTACGACTCCATAATATATGAAGTCACTGCTATGTAATTCTTACGCATACGATAAACATGTCATAGTTGTGAGTGTATAATAATTTTGGTCTTTTTTGTTGATTTAATGGCAAGATCTTACCACTATATAATTAGAGGATAATACCTCAGTATTATTGACAGTGTCAATCATTCTACTTTTTTTGGTTTGGATGTCAATATTTGAATGTATCAAAAGACTTGAAAATTATGCAGCTTTAGAAAATGCTCAATCAGACGAGCTACCGGTTTTCTCTGAATTTCTTGTTCTATAGGATGTAACTGAAATATGTTGCACTTTTGGAAAACACATTTTTTTTGGAAGATGTAAAGTGTTCCACTTGAATTTACGCCCTAACCTATGACAGGCGCCAACGCTATAACACGGAAATCTCATTGGCATGCGATTTCCGTGAACAGCACAATGTATCAGACAAAAAAATCCGCCATTTTTCATCGGCCTTAATGGTTTCATGGGGCGTGTAGTTTGCTAATATTTGAAAAATTATATGGACAGGTAGAATAAACTCCCAACTCAGGTAATTTGACAAGAGGCCGTGTTTTAAAGGTTAGTAGTGACAATTTGCCAGTACCATTGTCCTTGCTGCTCTGATTTTACTCTCCAGACTTAATGGAGACTATATGTATTGTCACACACCCATTAAACTAGTACTGGTGGTCATTATGATTTATCATTGCATATTCATGAAAACTAGCGCCCTCTGAAAGCTGTTTCACACATATAGTATAGTGTACAGCAGTATACGTAGCATATGATGGTAAACAACAAACATTCCTTTGTGAGACTTAGCTCTGTTCTGACAATGAATAGAAAGCAGTTCCAAAGGCGTAGGCTAAAGTATGCGCCACAGAATAGAATTATCAGTTTTAACAGACTAATTCATAAATTAACAATTTGTAATGACTGATGAACAATTCACAAAAGTAACACAGAATGCCTATGTCACTTAAAGGCTCATTACAAATATCGTAGAATTAAGCTATCTTCAGTTGTGTGGTAAAGTTAACTAAGGGACTAATTAACTGTTAATTAAAACTTCAAAGTGTTTACAGACCATGCAACAACGATGGGAGAAGGATAAGTTTGGAAGCGCACAAACATCGGCGCATTAAATAGGAACCAATCATTAGATGACCTTTCCTGTAGTTTCTAATTGCTTTTGGAACATGCCGTTGCCGTTGCTAGGGAAGTATGACCCTGTGCTAAGCGAACAGCGTGTCCCATGACTAATTAGTGGTTAATTAAAACATTCTAGCTTATACGTGCCCATAGTCCAGGTCATCTATTGTCTCGCTCCACTGAAACTCTCGTAGTTCTTATCAATGCACGGGCAGACATAAAAGAAGTTACTGCCCTACTTTCACGGCAGACAAGTGTGGTAGATGGTATTTTCTTACTATCTTCATTTAAACGCAGGGCTATGCAAGGTGCTCACAGCGTTTTGTGAATTTATTATTAGATAAATCAAGTGTTTCCTTTGAAAACCTGTTGACATACATATATATAGATATATTGTCACGCGTAATAATTAGAAATCATCTAACTTATTTAGATTCCAGTGCCTTTGCGTTGTGCAGTATCTTTCCAAATACACCATGAGATGTAATATTTATATTCCGATGATTTTTTTTCATCTAAAATATAAAACGTAAAGGATCTTAAGGATAATCTGTGCAAAAGGCAAATTAGAGCAGCTGCAGTTTAGATTGACATTAAACTGGTTGCCCAATTTCCTGATATGTACATCAGAGTTTTCCAAACAAATGATCACATGTTTTCATGTTCGTCCACGGCTTCAGTAGGTTTTGTCATTTTTCGAATATTTTAGACTCAACTCTAAATGTGGATTTGTATATACATTATACATTTGAGGTAGATCCTTCTTTTTGGACAAATCCAAATACGTCTACGTATATGTTTTATGTAGTGAATTCGGCAATGTGGAAAACCGTAACCAAGACTGGTCATTCCTAGCGCTATGTTAAATTACCACACGCTATAATTCTGGTATTACATGTAAATGTCAAACTGTATTCAAGGAATTTGTCTAAATACATTCTGCATTTTGACTGATCCAGTTTTTTCATGAGTTAATCAAGGAAAAGGTTACTGAGGTTGCCCTTTAGCTCTGCCCCTTGCTGCCATCAGAATAAGTGAGGGAAATAAGCTGCTAACTGTAGTAACCTGACAGTTCTTACTAATCGCAAGTCATTAAACTACGAAAGTCATTATAAATAGTCCATGGTCAGAGGAGCAATTCTCTTGGGAAGGTTTTTCCAAATTTAGGAGAAATTACTCGTTTACATAATGTATTGCTACGTTACAACAGTTCTGCCAAGAGCTATTTTTGTGTTAAATATAATCTCTATCCTTGTCGACTTGACATATATGTAAGGCAGCGTTTTTTACAAATGTTTCGCGACACGTTCTTCATCCCACTGATGGAATACCTTTTCTTGATAAGCATATTAGCTTAGATTCACAAGAAAATCCTTCAGTTTAAATACAGGTCACAGTTCTTTTCTGGTGTTTTAGAAACTTGTCACACTTGTGGCTCACTTCATGTCCATACTCTTGGCCATAACGTGGTCTCTTCAGAGTTTCTGGTACTCCTACATTTTTTCAGAATTCATGGTGAAGATCGTGTAATATAACTGTAAAAGTGAGAGCTATAGTTATAGTTATATAATTATGTAGTCATATCACTACAAGTTTTTTGAAAAAAAAACATTGGTTTAACTGCAAGAGGTACATATTTTGTTATCGACAACTTATATTCTTGGGTGGCACACCATTTGAATACGGATTTCACT
The DNA here is from genome assembly GCF_032854445.1 of Liolophura sinensis. Taxonomy (NCBI): domain Eukaryota; kingdom Metazoa; phylum Mollusca; class Polyplacophora; order Chitonida; family Chitonidae; genus Liolophura; species Liolophura sinensis. The sequence continues at coordinate 10,192,645 of NC_088302.1, forward strand.
CAGTTGCCTATAACATACCTTGTGTCTTTCCAACATCGCTGGAAACTGTTGGCTGCTCCTTTTTGCCTGATTCCGTCCTATTTTCGCACTGTATATACTATCTCTGATCTTTGGCAGTTTGTGTTAAATGTAGTTTTTAGACTGGGTCTTCAGATTATTGACCTGGAACATCTATCTCGGTTGATGGCTGGTATACGAATGTCTGTTTCGACGCGTAGATTCAAATTTACACAATCACAAGAAGACTCGCAAGTATTCCCGTATAACATAAAAAAAGTTATTGACGGATTACAAGTAATCTCTTTCTGTTGTTGTGGAAAACATCTACCATGTTCATATCACTGAAAAAAATGGAGGGGAAAATAAAGAACAGAAAACGCTGATGTCCTTTGTGTTACTCTCTTGAAGCAAAACAGCTGTGTGTCGATCGGTAGGTCACGCTGACAATGTCAGACTGTTCTAACTAGGGACATCCTGTCTACTGTCGAATTAAGCACAGAACAATGAACTACCATCACACATGTGATACATGTGTCAGCAGCGGAAGTAGTAGATAGCGCAGTTGATGATAAATCTATGGGAGGCACACCCCAGTCTGTTTAACCCGAATCTACAAATGAGTCGAAGACTCTAACTGACATCAGCTGGACACTATATCCCTGATTTTTCCGCGATATTTACCAGGCTGATGGTCGATACATCAGAATATACTAATTTGACGCCAGTAAATCTACATCGGTTCCTTCTTGAGTAAAAACCATAATGCGTAAAACACCAATCAAATAAATAAATAAATCTTGACTGAAGTAGTGAGCAGAAAGTGAAATTACGAGCACCTCTTGAGATGGCATGAATGAAATACAATGTCACAGTGGAATCCTGTGTCAGGGAATTTTCGATATATTTGAAGCTTTAGAATGATTTTTAGTAATGGCGAATTTAAGAGGTTATGTTCTCCTTTTCTACCCATCCAGAATGAATCCACGACACAGATACATTCCATCAAAAATTAGTTTCATCTTATCTTGCATTTGTAAGCCTTTTGTATTTCGTGTTGTCAACAAGTTTTGTTTTATGCTTATTGTTAACGGAATACACAGACTTCTTAATATAAAACCAGAAGTTAACTAAATGTGTGCAACTGTCAGTTTACGCTATCTACTTTGAGAATCAAGACAATAAATCTTAACTGAAACTGATAAATATTGTAATTGCTAATGATGCAAATCACATAATGTGGCAAACAGACAACTTGTTATCCGCTGAAGTGAACACGGCACACATGTACTCAGCTTCGAAATGAAGTGAAGAACAGTCAGAGTCCGTGTGTACTTATTATTTCATTTATTTGATTGGTCTTTTACGCTGTACTCAAGAACATTTCACTTATGTGACGGCGGCCAGCGTTATGGTGGGAGGAAACCAGGCAGAGCCCGGTTGCTGGCAGACCTTTCCACGTGCGGCCTGAGAGGAAGCCAGCACTGGACTTGAACTCACAGCGACCGCATCTGAGCGAGACTCTCGAGTCATTAGACTGCGCTAGTGCGCTAGCCAACTGAGCCACCGAGGTCCCTTGTGCGTACATGAGACTGATTAATGTACGTACATATGGCACACGTGCTAAGGTTGAATTTACCGTCCATCCATCCTCTAGTGGATTTTGCCTATTACATTTATGGGAAAAATTAACTGGGTTATTTTAGAGCAAAATTAAAACAGCAGTGAACACGATATTTTATGGAATGCACTTAATGATATCCAGTGTATCCAAAACATTTCATAAAACATTAGTCATCGCTAGAAAATGTGTGCAATCTTTTTTGGTCCAAATAACTCCGGTTTTAACCCAATCACAAGAGGTTCATGACCGGTCTAAATGTACACTATTTATTACTTTCTCTGGAAATGAATATTTGCAAATCACTGGCGTTATTGATTCTCACAGGATGGCAATGGACGACAAATACACACGGTAAACATCTTATTCTCTAAGTACGGTCAATCTCCGCAGCAAAATTTCTATTGTTTTGCTTGGGTGGATTATTTTCAAAAGTAGAATAAACAACATAAAACATGCAATCTTAATTTTGAAAAAAAAAAATAAAAGCAGACGGGTATCATGAAAAGTAATAATAGGAAGTATTTACTTCATTCCTTTGTGTGTGTTAGATGGAATTGGATTAGACCCGGTTCTGATGGACTGAGTGGAAGTCCTGTTATCACATGTATGGAAGGCCATGGCGACCATCGTCCCCTTCGCTCTGTTAACATCGACAATTGCACGCCAGTGTAGACGTATAAGAGGAGGTTGACATTTCGCTAACTGCCCATCATGTCTCGAGAAAGCTTTGCATGCATCATTTCGGTAATCACACGTTTAACAAATCCGTTAAATGAACCATTAAAAAGCCTCCAGTTTTAGTTTTGTTAAAATAATGAGACGCTTTGAATTTCTGAATACAGCAGAGGTCAAGTAAACAACTTTTTGATATAAATAACAGGGATTTTTATTCAAAACATTCCCGATTTTTTTTAAACGCCATTCTTATCCCGGTACATTATGCAATCAGTCTGGTATATTTTATCATATACGATTACCACGTTTGGAATCTTAAGACAACCCAGTGACATCCACAGAGGAGCGCTTTACGATAGGGCAGAATAAATGGCAAGACGTGAGAGTCATTGACTAAAACAGTTACTATTCGATGCCAACGAGAATGTTTTTATCATTTATTTCCATTTATGTTAGACTGTAATAAAGGTCAAATATAAGGAAACTCTATCAATAGTTTTCGTGAACTAACGCTGTGAAAGGGAAAGCTAATGGTTATTGCGTCATCAGTTATGAAATGAGGGTATACATAGCCGAGCATACTGCTAGAAAAGGAGAAAATTCGCAACAGTTGTGACATCTCACGAAGAAGTCAGGCGCTTAGTTGTCTTTTAGCTCAGCCCATGTGTTACATGTGAATGTCCCTTTCGGCCTTCATGTCAAAAATTCCCTGACTGACAAACCAACAAACCTAAAAGCATTGAATTTCTGCCATATTTTCATAGTACCGTTTGTATGTGTAATCCCTGACTTGTTTGTGACGGTCGATGTTGACAATTTCGCTGAACAAGAATCTCCTAATTAGGTAGATTCCGTACTTGATCTGTACACTAACCGAGATTTCTCGTCTTTTCTCTTCAAATCCTTTCATCCCATTAAAAGTTCTTATCCATACGGTCATAGCAAACATTTATTGAATTCTAATAGCGACAGAACAGAAGTGCTAATGTAAGAGGCAATTAGACTCACTGGACCAAGAAATGTTTTATTGCATTCTTAAGGTTTTGTGAGAAAGTGACCAGTAAGTGACAACCAATCTCTCTGGGCAAAACTGCGTTTTTTGCATTCTTTAAACGATGGGAAAAATTGATTATTTTAGCGTCAATCCATACCTTCAGTGGCACATTAATAGTACTGACACATTTGCTCTACCTGACACAAAACCTGATTTGTCCTGCTAACATGATGTTAGCCACTTTAGTGCTAGAAGGCGGGATGGTTTTTACTGTTATCTACTCCCTCCACTGATGATTACTTTAAAGCATATTGCTTTGTTCTTGTCATTCACAGAAAACGGTAACAGGTGACTGGCCGAGTAATGTAACCACATCCATACTAAACACTGTGCTGGATGTTATTTTCATACATCTTAAAACTTGCTTTAAAACAAGGTGGCCTCAAAATATAATCCTTCAAATAATTAATACATTCCTTCACATATTTACAAGTAAGGACCATTCAAAGATGTAGTAAACATCGTCAGAGTGAAGATGGAAATGATGCTTGTCGATGTGGCCAATAATACCTACCATAAGATAGAAAACATTTGTAATAAATAAATGCCATTTAAGAAATGAAATCACACTTGATCCTATATGGGGAAAATATTAGATAGGAACAGATGAGCAGAAGACAAGTTTAAGAAACGAAGATTGCATTTAATTTTTCACGTTTTGAAAACAGTTTGGAAAGTATCAAAGCTATTCATGTCAGTATTGGTAACACCTTACAGTCCCCCCGGGAAAACGACAAAAGAGCTAATTATTACTGTTATAGTATACAGAAGTGAGTAGTTTCAGCAGTAGTAGGCTGATCTAACATAGTGCAGAGATCTAGAACGAAGCACTGTGTAATGTCTCATTTTCCTCTCACCGGTAAAAGAATACAGACGCAATGAATGTATACTGTGTTCGAATGAACGTGAACGAAACATGTCAGTCAAAGAAATGCACCACTAAACATATAAAACAGTTACACTTTTATATGATATATTTCTTTTTCCACTAAAAGACTACCAAATATTATTTGTTTTTAAGTATATATGTTGTAGCCAATAACGTCAATGAATCTATTTAATTCTAATATCATCAACAGGAACAATAGTGTATGACATTTTCGTATTTATCAATTTTGAAGTGATTATAGTAGACAGCGTATGGATTGATAACTGCCTTAATGTATTTTGGTTATCTCTTCCCTAAGTGCTGATTTGGACAATTCACGTGAAAACATCAGCAACTTTAAGGATATAGCTCGTGGAAAAATCCTATAAGTGTTATTATGATGAATGAGTACACTCACGATAATTTTAGCGCGTTCTCGAAACAACGAGACGAGTTCTTGAAAATAGTTTTACATCTCAATTTTACAATTTTTTGATTTCCTTGAAACGTCATTTTTGTTGCATCTATAAACAGTATTTTAAAATACAGTTGCCTATAACATAACTCCTTCTCAATCTTTTGCGGGGCTTTCATTTTGAAAATACATCACTGAAAACCTAATGTTAATGTATGCCATGGGAAATGCCGTATGATTCATATATTCCCAGTATTCCCCATGTAACTTTAACAATACCGCTTTATGTGAACATCGACCTTCTTGTCAAGAAAGATACTAAACTGACGGCCAAAAGAAACTTTACAAAGAGTTCAAATTTTGCCAAAGCAAAAAAACAGGATGACTGAAGTTTGATATATTGAAAAGACCAATGACTTTAGATATTGAAAGTAGTGAGTAAGAACGGACAAAGCAGCCCTCAAATTTTTACAAGTGAACAAACAAAGCAGGGGTAGAAAAATAGCCATTCCATGGGGTCATGGGGACTGCATGAGGTCTGGCGTCGTCATGGTGCTACAGGACACCACGTGGCTGCTGTTGATGGAATAGGAGGACAACAGGACGTATAGTTACATCCACATATCGCTGAGCTGTTAGGCTCCCGTAGATGATGACCAGTGGTGTCTGTTCCTCTCCACAAATCCCGCCCCACACCATCATGCTGCCGTCACCAGACGGTACCACCTCCTGGATGCATGATGCAGCCGTCCGTTTGACTCGTCGACGGTAAACTCGCTGTCTGCCATCGGCTCGGAACAGGCAGAAGCGGCTTTCATCCATGAAAACAACACGTTGCCTATCACGTCGCTGCCAACGCGTACAATTCGAGCCCATCGCAACCTCTGGCGACAATGTTCAGCTGTCAACAATTGCCCTGTGAATGGTAGATAGGCTCCTGGACAGTGTCTGCCAACTGACTAGGTGACCTAAGGCATTGATTGACAATGACGTCACTGTCAGGAAGCGGTTCCTCAGGTGTAAGGTGCGCAGGTACCCGTCTTCTCTGGGCGAAGTTACCCTAGGCCTGCCTGTTGGCCTGTCGATGTCTGCCCTGTCTGTCTGTAATGTTGTATCAAGTTTGACATAGTTACACGAGAGCAGCGGAAGGTCCTTGCACTGTAGGCATGGGTGGCTCCCATGGATACCATACCCAGGGCCCTCTCGCGTTGTTCTGGAGTCAATCGAGGCATTAATTTGGTGGTTTTTAGTCAGTGTGCAAGTCCAGCACACTGTGTGTAACGTTTTTATACACTTATTACATGTGCGGCCATCCATGGGTCACATGATTTTTTAACTTTCTTCGTTGTGTCAAAACAAATTAATGTGGGCGTATATGACGCCTGTCACACATGGGAATATGCTTCGTACAATGTTTTCGCACAATAATTTGGTATTAATTTGCTGAAAAGGCTGGTTAACTCACGGAGTCGTAAAGTTTCTTTTGGCTTTTCAGTTAAGAAGCGCTTCACCGTGAGAAAATGATTGTCTCACCAACGGGAGATGGAAAACAAGGTACAGATTGAGTTATTTATTGCTAAACAATCGACGTTCCTCAATAAACGGGACTTATTGGTATTCAGGTCTGACTTTTGCAGCTCAAGCTTTGTGGTAAAGTTAATAACATTGCATTTGCCCGTGAGCAATAAACATTGTGTTATTTGTCAACAAAGAGAACAGAAAAAATACACAAAATTCAATGGAACATGAGCAGAATTCCGTTATGAGGATCTAATGTCACTCGACGATTGTTTTTTTTTTCTTTTTCTTCCCACGTTTCACATTTTTTTATATTCAACGTGCAGCTGTTTAGAAACAAATAAACTCTGTGTGCTGTAACTTAATTGCGGTCTCTTCCTGTCTGAGACACGTCAATGCAAAGATCAGGATAGCCCAGCTTTCAGAAATGTCACATTAGATTTCCCGTCACTCGGTCAACGCATCTCTGAACATCCACTTTCAGATGCTAATCTAATCATTGGACATAAAAGTCAAACAACAACTTGGATACACGAAACACTTGAGCAACAGATAATGCTGAGCTCACGTTAACGTAGGTGAGCAAGACATTTTACACGAGCCTTGAAGGTGAGCACATAGTAGCTTAGTTATACAAAATGTGTCAGCAAAAAAGTTCCTAAGCACAAAGTAGCTTAGACCGCGTGTTAATGTTGAGCACGCAGTAGCTCAGTTAGATTTTAGTGTAAATGTTAAGGGTAATATCCTTGCTTTCTGAACTTTAACGAATTATAATTCAAATATAAGCATTTAAACAACATTAAATCAATGTTGACCTAAATCAAATCTCACTTTGTGAAATCCGACCCAGGTCTGATTGGCCGTCAACCAAATATATCACCTTATGCTGGAAGCAAACATTTATTTGTATGATCTGAAACAGGGCAAAGAGAATGGACAAGACCTAACCAGGCTTTACTCTTTAGCAGAGCAAGGCATAAAAACTCCCTACAACTTTACTACATCTTCTGGCTAACATGCCACAAAGAGATACCATTCAGGAATGCGGTTAAAGCAAAAGGTGAATGAAATTGTCATTAAAAGAGGAACAAAAAAAATCAGTCTTGGAAGTGTTCGACCCAGCGTCGATATTCCTTACTGCCTGCAGAGTTAATCATGGATCGATCTCATTTCCGATCTAGTCTCACTTGCCCTGTGGTCAGTATTGTGGTCATTGGATTGACGTTCACCACTGCATGGTCACGGATGGCTCTCATTGATCGAATTCAAGTTTTCAGATAATAAGTCGCATTCTGGCTTATTGGTGCTAATCTGTTCACAGCAACCGCCGTCATGTGCAATGGTTATTTTCTCTGCTTCAAAGGTTTTGGGTCCGAAGCGGCATCTTGTAATTCTTCTTTGCATCCCCAGGATGTAGATTTTGTGTTTAAACCACCGTAGTTGTCGCGAGATCATCTGTGGTACAACCAACAGCACTCTATTACAGGTGGGATGAAAATGGGATTTCATTTGGTCTAATAGGTTCACTACCCGCTGTTCCACTTCCGGGAGAGGTTGTATCAATATTAAGGATTTACTTAAAACCTTATTCCGTGACAAGATTAATATGTTTGCTCGGCAGGAGTTTTAATTATGTCTCAAGCCTCGCATGCTTTGTGAACAGATTTTTGGTGACCGGTGACCCATGTCGTAACTGTCCTTCTCCTTCGTGAAGATTGATGGACACGGCATCAATGACCTTTATAAGAATACCACCACATTCTCGTTCACAACACCATGAATTCTCACATGTTCGGAAGATTTCCCACAAGACAATGACATATTTTTCTCGCTACTTTAGTTTTGAATAGTTTAGTCCTTTTCGTGCACTGATAACATAACTATGCACGTTAAAACTTGTGTTACAAAGTCTGCAGCCTAAGCGTCTCAGCAGTGTTTCTGGAAAATTAGGTTGATGACCCCGTTCTTTGGATGGTTGAATAACTGGACTGGACCATGTAATAAACTGAACAACTGGCTAAATTATATACGCAATGTATGTCTCCTATATGACAGCGATCAATATATGTTCGTCTTTCTTCCACTGTGATGCTATCACTGTCATCAGAGCTGTAAAGAAATAACAAGAGGTCGTATTTTTATCGGTTACGCGTAACCAATTGCCAGCTATCACTCTGCTGCTCTGGTTTTACTTTCTGAAAGGTACATTTTTTAATTATATTGTATTGCTGTACAAACCAGGATTCTGCTGGTAGACTAAACACCCTTTATTTATATTGTTCAAATCCTGGGAAGTGTTAATCCTCACACAAGATCAACAATGAAACACGAACAGGCTTAGATAAATTCAATACATGTAATTGAATAGTGCAATTTTAATAGTACAACGTGTACAAAGCATACACAATAATATAGATACTAACAGTATAGCTTTTTGCGGAGATTACAGCAGGCCCAGTGCCCCCGTGAATTCCTGAAGTAAAGGACAACACTGAAATCAAGGTGACAGTTGGTCCTACTCAAAGCACACCAATATAACCTCCAGCCTTCCATGACGGGTAGGCCTACTAATAATCGAGTTCCCGGGTCTTGACACAAAATAACCTCCCCAATAACGCCACCTCCAGTTTAATACGTCACAACACAAAAGACGATGAGCAATACATCCTCAGAACAAAAGTATGAAGAGAAGTCAATTAACATATATACGAGGTTTGATAAAAAATACGCGGATTTTTATGAACAAAGCAGGACTTGAAAAAGCAAAGCACAAAATCTACAATGAAATTCGACAAATTTGAGATATTAACATGAAATCCAATAGATCCAGTATCTATTTTCGCTTTTGCACAAGTATTTTCTAAATCACCCATGTAGTCCGAGCATTTTAACATCAAATTTCCTAAGGCTGACTCCAAAGGTTGTTCGGTGAAAGCAGTAATGGTCATGTATAGCTGCATTGAAATATATCATAGTTACTTCATTGAGCAGAAGAAGAAAAAAAGAAAGAAAAAAATTAATACAAAGTGGATTGGTATTGCCGTACACAATATAGTACTATCTCACTGGACAGGCATGACAAGACGTCGGGCAGAGCACCCTATCCTGTACACAATAGACACTGAGCCGACCAATGCCGAGCTTATCTCTGTGGGTTCAGTGTTTATTCTTACTCTTTTTGATTTCATTTAAATGTTTCCTAAACTCTATACTCATGTATTTTTACTTGAAGGTGAGTTTTATGGGTGGCGGAAGCCGGCGTGGCCAGAGTAAACAACCAAGCTTTTCTGACGAACTTTGCACGAACTTTGCTGTGTACGACGTACATGTCATATTTGCTGAAGACACGAGGTCTTCAACTAACGTCAACATTCACAAAAGTGCACACGGCCGTAGTAGACCCCGTATTGTTACCAAGGCACCACGGACATTGAGAACGGGGAAATGTTTCGCTGAAGAGGTGGACGCTCTAATTATTCGACTATTTGACAAATTATAACCGGGCCTGACCAGAAGTTACAACACTTTGGCAGGTAACAACCAAACCTCCTAGCGGAAAAAACACTTCCCTTGTACCAAGGAAGGCCGATTTCTAATGTTAGAACCTAATAATAGTTCACTGTGTCTAAATGGAGAGTTAATTTGGCATTTGTAAAGATTGAGTATGTCGTAAAATGGATACATACTATCTAAATGACAACTTAGCACCTCGTAATATTGACATAGGATACCGTTCTATCAATGTGGAAAAGTACTCCGTCATAACGCGTTAGCCAAAGTCAAGTATTTGCAGCCAAGGGAACCCTGCGCGACAGGACTTGATGACTTACCCATGGTCAGACATGAAGGAGATGAAAGCCAGAGGCAAGTATGCCATAAATCAGTCTGTATAATGTCGTAATTCGCGTCCACCAGCACTTAGCTTCTTTAATCCTCTGGACATCCAATCATCTAACATGGTTTCCAAGTAATTTCTTACCCAGTTTCAATGATGGCCCGTGCCCACTTAAATAAACTGATACCATTTGTGTGTTGTTTGTAGCGATGAGCTTCTGGAGTCCAACAGCGCCGCTAACTGTTGAGATCCACATGTACCGTTCAATCCTGTCTCAAGGAGAGACGGCATCCGATCATCAAAGCGACCGACAATAAACACAGATTGCTGAGTTCTCAACGTGTACCTCACAGACACTGTAGATTTCAATCACTGACAGCAAAAATAACCATGAAGCGTATTCCAATCTTGTGATTAAAGAGAAACTTGATCATGCCATACGTCCCAATTACAGCCATTTGAAACACTGTGCTATTTTCTCGCTGGTACTTTTTTTTTAGCAACAGACGTTTTCTTTTGTTACACCAACACGCTTACATACATAACTGTATTGTCTTACGTAGAAACAGTCTAGCTCTAAACAAAACACAAGTCCTTCTGTCTACGAGATGAAAATACTTTAAAACATAAAATTTATATTAGACCTCAGCCAGACAATTATAGCTGATATTGAAATAACATCAAAAGAAGTTGACCATGTTGACCATGCAAAACGTTTCTATCTTATCAAACTGCTTTTGGTCATATTTATGTTTTTATAATAATATATTCATAAATATTATCTAAATTCAGATTAAATGCGTGTGTGAAAATAAGCAACAAATTTACATTCAAAACAGATTTATTAGATTTCACATTTACAGTCTAATTTACAGCATTATTTTGCAAAGACGATATGCACCCACCATACAATAATATTTCCAATGACCCTTTTCTCTTGACAGAAAAATCGAATAAAATATTAAAGATCACATTTGCAAAAACATTTTCACGCTCTTTCATCTGATTTTGGTATCATTGTTATGTTTCTTCTCCTTTAAAGGTAAATATAGACAAATGTACAGATTTTGCACCAACAGTTAGAATAAAACCTTAGGTAAACTAGCGAGTGGCTGGATTCCACTGCTTACATTGCAATTATTGTTTACTTCATAATTCTGCTTAAACCATTGTGCTAGGAGGCGTATTTGTTGGTACTTTTTAGGCATGTGCCTGAACAGTTAGAGTAAAGCCATAACGGAGGTAAATTTACAAGCGGCTACATGTAATACCTGTGATCATCATCCAAGTATCACACTGTCGTCGCTACTCCGGTTTTGTTCTCTATGATGTAAGTCTCTTAGTATGTTTCATGTTTCTGTTGACTTGACAAAGTGAACAATCCTAACGATATAACACTGCCCTAGTTATCTTTGGCTTTGCTTATTTTAAACTAGAAGCCTAAATGGCCCAATGATCTAAAGACATGGTCTCGCGGAAAACAACAGGCACTCTGACCAAAGGAATTTGTGCGTTCAGATCTAGACACGCTAAGATCGACTGCGGCTTCGTGTCAGGGAATTACCGATAGCGAAAGGCGGTGTTTTCTATTGGATTGTGCTCGATTTTTCTTCCATATATAAGCATTTATTTATTTATTTTAAAATAAATCGTGAGGGAAACCCCAAACCATCCGCAGGTTGCCGGCAGATCTTCGCACGTACGACTGGAGAGGAAGCCAGTATATCCACATGTAAGTATATAAGTAAGTATTCATGATTGTACCATGAAAAACAAAGGTAAGTAACCTAACAAGGTAGGTAATCTATAATACTGCTTCTGCTATCTACATTTAGAAAATGTGCAGATGTATTGTCAAAACATTTGTGTTTTTAGAAAGAAATACAGGTAGTAAAATATTACATTTTGTGCGGAAAGTAACATTTGGCCAGTACGATTTTATCGTACCTCCCAAACAAATCTTGAAAAAAATTTTCTACGAAGGGTAGAACTCTTAGAATCAGGTACAGAGAATAATCAGTAATATGACTGGGGACATTTTATGGGAAATACAGTCATGAGTACCATATATAGATTAATCAGCATTCAATAAAGGGTTGTCACAACGGAATCGTGCAGGATTTACTGCTGTAATCGTAACACATGGTTAGGCTAATTACTGATGGATTGATACTAAAATATTTCCTCCCACTCAATACTGAATTATCTTTCAAAGACTTATTATTGCCATTTAGCGAGTCTCATATATTGTCAGTGATGCCCAGATATGAAAAACAGACAGAAATCACATAGCCTACTCAGTCGTTCTAATGGCTTCATCATCGCTGCGGAGATTTTTTGGCACACCTCACCGATCAGTTGCACAATTTATTCATAAATGTGGGGTTATTGCTTCTTAGCTTGAAAGTACTAACAGGCCATCTTCTTATCGCAGTAGGTAGTTTGGTTCAGGCGTACATAGTTATGAAGTAACCATGGGAATAAGTCATGGTTGACTGAATTCAGCAGCTGATTGATCCTGAACAACTAGTTGATGTTTGAATGCAGCCTTGTAATTAGAAATGAGAGTATTATTTCAATCTTGTGGTATCCAAGGAAATAAGTCAGACTACCATTTTGTCTTTGACACTTCAGGACACAACGACAATACAGTGTAGGCGCCCCGAATAAAAACGGCTGGTAAGTTTTTAAATCTCATTACATCCTTTCATCCTGAGTACGGGATCACTTGACAACCTGCGATCTAGAGTCATTAGCGTGGGTTGACGGCAATGTCCGCCGCACATTGTGAAAAGTTTACAAAAGTATTCATTCCACAAAGCACTTACAAGCAACCGTTTTCGATCCAACCGTCTATTCGTCTAAATAAATGCATCAGAGGTTACTGGAAATTGTTTTACTGGGCTTAAATGTAAAGCAGCAGTTTTAAGTTCCTTTGACCACATGAGAACTAATCACCAAAATCAACAAGATTTCGGTTCCTTCTATGTTAGTACACTGTCTGCCGTAAACAAACATACGGATTAATACAGATTCATTTACGCGTGAGCTGTCGGATTCAGCTTTAGCTCCGAATCTGTGGACAATGACTATCAAATAAATCTGTCTAGCTTTGTGTCTTTCTTCGTCGAATCATCTATTATTCCAGTCTGGCTGAGTGTCTTCATTTCCAAAGCTGCCGTTTCGGTGTTTAGCCTGTGTCTAGACTGCTGTTGCCTGATACACAACCATCGACAAGTCATTATAGCATCAGTCCAGGTAAAATATCTTCTTAACGCAATCGGTCGTAAACAACATTGATCTGTATTAATGCATCATTACGTCCAAACAAAAAACACGGAACAATGAACGCCCAATCCCTGTGGATCTCTTCAGACACAACAGTGTCAAAAAGTGCACTACTCTACAGCATGTAAGGCAATCTGTCATTTGATATCCGGTTGCGTGTGCTTTAACCCGGAGAGTTGACGACAATCTGACCTTTACTATACGGTTACGTTTACGTTAACCAAGAGTACTGACGCCAATCTGCCTGTTGGTTACGTTTACCTTATCCCAGAATATTGACGGCAATCTGACGATTGGTATATAGTTACGTGTACGTTAAGAGAGAGAACTGGCGCCGAACTGACGCTTGGTATATATCTAAGTGTATGTTAACCCAGAGTATTGATGCCAAACTGACATTTGTTATATTGTCACGTATACGTTAATCCAGAATATGGGTGCCAGTATGACGTTTGTTATATAGTCAAGTATACGTTAATCTAAGATATTTGTTTGCCAGTATGACGTTTGTTATATAGTTACGTGTACGTTAACCCATGTGCATGGTTAGGCATATATTGTCGACCCGCTGATAAATGAGCGTAAAGGACAACGTGATAAGGACCTCCAAGCAGCAGTGGTCGGAAAGACCAAACATCGCCATATAACAGCCACATACAAGAATTTGCTCCCATTAAGACATTGAATTGTATATAATCCCGCAAACATTTAAACCATGTGTTCACTCACCCTAGAGCGAACAACGCAGTACTCTGCCTTTGAGCATGAATTCACAGATGCAGTAAAAACTCTTTACACCGTCCTTAGTTGTGAGGCCTTTTTGATTAATGCCTTTGATCAAGAAGTATCTTTTAAAAATCCATTTAAGGAATTTATTCAATTTAGGTTTTGTATTGATTTATACACGACATCGTCTGGATTACTTTACTATGGAAACAACGGAGATAGGATTTTTTTGCGCAAGCAATATTTTTCGAGAGTGGACGTTGATAGTGATAACAGGACGGTGGCAAAAAAGCTGATACAACCCTGGACTTGATCTCACGAGAACTCTGGCTAACGAAGGGGAGAAGCGGTATTCTGACGAAGGACACATTAGTCAGACACGTGTCTGCGGAATGCCACCCTTTGCCCTGAGGGGAAAATTTACATAACGAATTCTCTGCTCTAACAACCTTACCAACACATAGGCCCTATTCCAGGATTAAAACTCGGAGGTGGAATTGGTCTTCATCAGTCGTACGTACTCTACACAATACACCAGTATAACCGTGTGTTTCAGGGCTTAGAACTTTCCTTTCTTGGCATTTTCTGTCAATTTAAGTAAAATTCAAATAAATGACAAGGAAGGGAAAAAAAAGCGCACATAGAATATGCCGCAATACAGAATAACGTACAGTAATCGTGTCATTTTACGATATGACATTGCCCTGACTATCATTTCTTAAAGAAGACGATTTTTTGTCGAAAGCAATATCAGGGATTCATTCTGTTCATTAAACTGCACTACGGATATTTTCTCCATCAACGCAAAAAAAAATCATCAGATGGTTCGTGCTGTTAATTTTGTACGATTGGTTTGAAAACTGATCAAAGTTGAAAGTATTTCAAACTGCGCATTTTATCGTTGAACACATAACTGCCATTTGTCTGGTGTTGAAAATCTTAGTCATTGATTAGATCAGAACATATTTAACACAATCGACCATTAACGCGAGATACGATCAATGCCTAAAAGGGTGGTGAGAAATTAATGTCAGTCTGTAACAGCTTCCTGGTAAAAAAGAATGCGTATATTGCTGGTTTACGAGCACATGATGTTGGTTGCTACGGTATGTTTATATTTCTCCTACATTTACATTATTAAAAAAGATAACTTTTTGATCAGCAATATTCAGAAAACCGTAATCTGCCCTGTTTTCGGGGAAAACCAGTGATGTCTTCTTCAACCAAATCCTCTATTGTTGGACCCTCCCACATACCTTTTCATATAGCATATATCCTATCTGTGGCGTTTAATACAATGTATGGACGAACTTCCACCATTGAATCGCCCTAAACAGCTTTTATATCTTGAATTAGGTTATGTTGGCGTGACTAGGTTTTATAGCGTAGACTTAATCAGTGTTCGGGTCAAACCATGACTTGACAGCTACAGAGGTCAAAACATTTGTACATTTGCCTCATCAAAGGGTCTTAATACCAAAGATGGCAGACATGAAACTGCTGCTTTATTGTAGGACTCCCGCCGGGAAAAGGCCTTATCAACGTCAATGTCCAAACTAAGGTGAACAATCCTGTAACCGTATATTCAGTTAGAATATGTCTTGGACAGGTGTCTAATGTAGAGAACACTTTGTATTCCAACCAGCGACACATTTAACAGGCGACTAATGCCAGTTCAGGGCTCTTCGCCAAATTAGACGCCAGACTGGATAACTCTTGTGAACGTAGACAGCCATTTTAATGACTACGTCTGTTGAGTATCGGGGTGCTGTCTCGTCTACAGAAACACATAGAGAAGACTGTCGAATCACTACCTTGCTAACGATACTCGGAATTACTGCCCTTGTCAGCTTGACTTTCAGATCATTCAATTGGTGTTCTTTAGAATAGTTCAAAGGAAAACTGTAGTCAAATTTAACACAGTTTTACGTTGCGCACAGGCTGTGTTTGTTCTTTTCAGTTAAGTAAGTCACAGAAATCTCACTTTTCTTTGAAATATTTTGTCGGTCAATTTTGTTCAAAACAATATAACTTAATCTTTGCGCCGAAACAGACATTCGTATACCAGTCGTCAAGGAATGTTCTGGGCAAATTGTTCCTATTTATTCACATTGAAATTAAATACTGTTAAACTATGAACACTTCTGTAAATACTGATTAAAGATTAACTTCGGATAAACCTTTTTAATATATAAATTTCGAGTTACCATTCACAATGAACTTTAAATTCCACTTCCTTATTCGCCGAATTGAATGTATTCAATGATTTTAATTTGAGGTTCTCAGAATGTTTAATTTTTACAAGTTTTACGCATTAATTGTGACTCAGTTAAAAAAACAGAGTAGTGTTATATTCTAAAGCTTTTCAGAAACTCGACCTTAGCCTATATGCATCTGTTTCTACGACATGCATTACATGGTATAAAGTAACCAGGAGGACGTAAGCTTAGCCTTACCAAGGTTCGAAGGTTCTTATTCAGAAAGTGTCACCTGAACGCCATCCAAACGAAACACCTAGCATTGTATACACCTAGCATTGTATACACCTAGCATTGTATACACCTAGCATTGTATACACCTAGCATTGTAAACACCTAGCATTGTATAACTGACACCAACGCATCAAACACACCACCAGGCTAGACGTTTGTCAAGAAATATGTAGTCAGTCCTTGCAAACAAAGATTTAATGCAGATTAAACCTGCATGTATATAGTAATTTCAAACCCGCAATGAATTCCTCTGCATAATTACTTACATGTACAGGGAGGGAGCTGGACTTTACTGACTCACCTGGGTGAAGGGTTGGTCTCGATGGCTGCTGATCGTCTCCTCTCGAATGAAATCATAGGTTCGAATCCGTTAGCTGCCGTTAGTTCCACTGCAGCTTTAAGTCAGGTCGTTTGTGAGGTACTTTGGGCGATGGTTCCATCCACTCATAGTTTCTCGTATACTTGTAACTTTAAAGCTTTTGTATAATTCTGAACTGTGTATACTTATATTCCGCCAGGGTAACATCTGACAGAAGCAGTGGGTAAACTCAACCTGAATCAGTAAAACAACTCAGATTCTTGGTGTCTGACGTCAGAGGCCAGAGACCTTGGAATTAAAGAAAGCTTCTAATCGTTTATGATAGACATGATTATGACTATGACTCTTATAACTGTCCAAAGATTAGTCGTGCATAGGCTTGAAGCACTATTTTGTTTAATAGGAAGTAATTATGTATTAAAAATAGCGTGATACTAGGCCATAATGAAGCTGCAGTGTGATGGAGTCCAGTGTACGAAGTCTCTAATGAAACACGTGCTGTCTATCACATTGCTTTTATTTGCTTATTAATTTTGGACAGTGCACCTGTCGGATGATATAGACATCATAATACGGATCCTGCCAGCATAAAGCACGTTAAACACCGGCAGCTCTCTGTCTGGCAGCATATTTTCGCCATTTTAAACGACAGACGCTAACTAATGACCCGCTACTTAACAAAATTACTTAACACGAAGACTGAGTTCTAGATTTATCGTTTACGGTGTAAAGTGGTCCTTCTCTCAAGCTAGACGTTAAACCCCAAGCACTCACTCACTCTCTCAAGCTGAAAGGACATTGCTTTTATGGTAGCATATTGTCGTTGAACAAAATGGCTGCTCTGACATATTGGCATATTTGTGTCTGAGGACATACAGATGTTAAGATGACCTAGGGCAGTTGTTCATCGAGGAACTCCAGCAGAGAGTCTGGGCCGGTACATGAATCCTCGCAGAGACATAACGCTCTTGTCTGAAGTGTCCAGACATTGAATTATTGAATTATATCATAAGACATAAATCTTGTACAATTTTATGAACAATCTTTTTTCCAGATTAAAAGTTTTAAAATTATGAACGTGATTTTCGAATTGTATCTGATGTTTGTGTTTTTTTTAGTTCGTTAGGAAAATATTCATCTGTTTTTGTTTAGTTTTGAATGAAGTCACTATATCATCGAAAAACCTTTACTTTTTCCAGATCTGAACATGTTCTCGATAGGGCTTCACTGTTGCTAAAGTGGCACAAAGCCATAACCATTCATTCATTTTCTGACTTGAGGTGACACTCTCCTCGACCCAGTTTTCAATCAACCATGATCTAATCATCTTTGATATGCAGATTGAATCAAATGAGAAGACAAATTAGGTCAAATAAGTGCACTCTGACTGTTCAAGATATCGAAGTATGTTGGTTTAAACTAACATAGAGGGGTGATCTCGGCTGTTTGACTTGGGTAAATACATTCCACCACAGGATCGATCTGTTGTTGTTAATGATAATCTGCGAAAGGCATATAGGACTGCAAGTCCCAATTCCTCGATAAAGTTTTCATCAAACACTTTCGCAATTGGGTCGAGTCAAGTGAGAAAACCACGCACATCAGAACTTGTTCGTACAAGTTCGTAATGAGATCAGACTGATGATTAAAATGAAACATCTTGTAGTGAGGAGGCGTCTTAGTTCGAGCAACCATAGGGATGTTTACTTGATAGGTCACCAGTAAATTGTACGTGTATATTGTCACGGCCTTTTTAAAGAGCCTACAGATATTTTCTTGGAATGATGTACCTACAGTAACATGAAGTATGCCAACAGTGACAGTACAACAGAATAGAATCCTACTCTCGGTGTAGCTATTAATAAGGGTTTTGAAATGGGTCCCGGTGCACAAGGGAGCACGTCAGCCCACGTAACATCATAGGTAAATCAGAACGAGGGAATTATGAGGAACAATACTGGAATATAAATAGATAAATCATGCGCTAAAGATCAGCGCTCCTGTAATAAGCTGTGTCAACAGTCTAAAATGAAAGTTTTCCGTCAAATAATGGCACATATTAAACTGTCATTAAATTGAAAGCTAATGGAAGCGTCCCTGACAGTGATTATACGTCTGAACCGGGAGATCAAATTTTATAATGCATAAACTTCTGTTTGATTTTTATTTGCACGATCACGGACGTTGATCTCGTTCCGCTGAATAAAACGTATCCATCCGGCACCAGATTTTATCCTCAATCACTAGTTTTGAACCTGTTATGTACATGTAAATACTTTTAATTTTTCCATTGCCTCGTATAATTATTTGCGCAAGATATGTTTACTGCTTGGATTATTTCTCTGTAAGGTGTATTTTGTGTTTAAGCTCTGAGCTCGCAGTCAATATATAGACATTTGCACACCACTTATACATAATAACGGGAGATGTGATCGTGCTATGTGAATCGGCTTTGGGGACAAATGCTCCACAGCTACTATACAACTCTCACAAAGTGCAATCTCTCACTGTATGTAGTACGTCCAGATTTCATTCCAGATTCAGTCCCATCCTTATGTTCCTGGCAGAAAAATAAGCGCTGTTAAACATGCGTTTTATTCAGTTTACAAATTCTCAACCGAACAGTATTGAAGTGGAATAGCCTGAATTTATCCACCATACCTCCATCTCAGAGAGACTTTAAGTAGCATCAAAAAAAACAAAAAAAACAAAAAACAGTCTGGTTTAACAGGATTATTTAGTTTTCCCATACTGTCAGTTTTACATTCCAGTCTGAAGCGGAAATTGCTTGTCCAACTTTATTATTGCAAAATGTATATATATTATAAGTTCTTGTTTAAGAAGGAGTCAGCTTAATCTGATTCTCTCTGTGTTTTGTAAGTTGTGGAAAGGGTTCAATGCGAGGGCTGTAAAATAGCAGTGGGCGAGCCGCCTGGTGATTGGCCATACATCATGGGCGGTAACTCGCGTTTTGTCTACTGGCGAGCTCATTACCGGTGACGGATGTGCTCTATCAAGTATTGGCAGGATGACATTTGTATGCAATACCGAGGGTACTGTGGACAACTAGTCTCTTTAGTCGCAGTAACTGTACACACACATACAGCTGTAACAATTATGAACCCTGGATGGTAATTATTTTTAAAACAAGATTATTTATGACTATTTGGGTCAAAATACATTGCTATATAGCCGACATACAGCGCCAATAAATCAACGTGCACAGTCTTACCATCCCGATGAAAGCATGATATGACAAGTTCAGCTGTGAAATATAAAGGCTTACATAGAATACATAAGTAGCCACTGGCCCTGTTTGAAAGTGTATTAGCTAATATCATATATTTAAAATTTTAGGCAATCTCAGCAGCCGGGCAGCTGTCCAAGATCAAAGTATAACAGCATATTTGGTTCTTATTTAATATACTGTTGCGTAGGTAAAAACATGACTCGGGGCCATATGTCCACCTCACGGGTACAGGTAAGGTCATGACTCGGGGCCATATGTCCACCTCACGGGTACAGGTAAGTACATGACTCGGGGCCATATGTCCACCTCACGGGTACAGGTAAGTACATGTATACTCGTATCAGCGAAAATAATTCTACATTATTCACTCAAATCATATTCACCTAGTTTTCATCGTATGCCA
This sequence comes from Liolophura sinensis, assembly GCF_032854445.1. Classification (NCBI taxonomy): domain Eukaryota; kingdom Metazoa; phylum Mollusca; class Polyplacophora; order Chitonida; family Chitonidae; genus Liolophura; species Liolophura sinensis. The sequence continues at coordinate 10,213,109 of NC_088302.1, forward strand.
GATGTGCCATATGTCACACTTGAGAACGAGCAAATAACTTTTAAAAATGGCTTACATTTGTTTAAATTGCCCAATATCTCTGCATTTTTACGGTGTCTATAATAGTATGACATCATATTTATTCAACTGTTTCAATTAGGGTTTTCACCTGCTACTCAGGGGCTTGGGTGGTGAACGTGACTTAAAGTGCAAGAACTCTTGGGTCCAGCTGTCTTATAATCTTACACCTATAGACAATGAAGAAGTTTTCAACTTGCCACTAATGAGTAATGTGATCTGTCCTTAGGAAACAAGTATTCTCCGCATTATAGGCGTACAAAAATAACTATCCATCTGCCAGAATTCACTAACAAAGGATATTGCATAGCTAATATCCACTGACGGACTTTTCATATAGTCAATACCATATTTGATCAGTGCATATTTCCTATAGTTCACATTCATTTGCCATAATATTTCTCAAATCTATCTAAAGCTGTAGGTGAGGTAGTTCTGCGGAAAAGTGTGAGAATACAGTTAAAGGTGATCTGTATACCAGTCTTGACATATTGCAATCATATTGTGTCTGGTCATACATGTACCTGTGGTAATACTGATAGACGACAACCATAAAACTTCTTGGGCCTTTCCCACTTCCTATGTAGTACAGATTTGTCAGCTTAAACTAAATAAACTAAATTAATAAAAATAAACACTCAAGCTCATAAAATGATCTACTCTGTTAACACAGACCAATTCTATATCATAAATAAAAGTCTCTACACATTTGAACTAACTTAGTTTAGAGCCTTACACACAAAAAATGTGTTAATCTTTCAAATTTAACAGAAAGTCTGTTTTCTGAGTGATGCTAGAATGCATTCTGCTCTTGCAGCAGATTATTCTGTTGAATATATATATTCTATTTATTCAACATAAAGATTCTATTAGACTAAAAGAATATTATGTTGAATGTGACTGAATAATGCACTATAATAACAGAACACATTCAAGCATCTCTCAGACGACAGACAAAATTAACAGATTAATTTTTTGAGTGGCATGTAATGTCAAAGTGGTGACAAGAGTGTGCATAGTATATCATGGGTTTCTTTGTCCTGACTGCCATGCCTGTTTGGTCGTGGGCTGCAGCGCTCATCGAGCTCCACAACAGCCACCCGCAAACAACTATTATTTTCTGATGCTCTGGAAAGTAATCTTTGAAAAAATATATGTTAGCTTTCGATATATTGGAACTCCATGAAGACTTCAGAAGAACGGGCCTCTTTTTCCTCAGCTCCTGAAATTGAGGTTTACGTAATGAATTGTTCACATCTCTCTTACTGTACGGCTTATAGTTTTAATATAGACATATTTGTGTTCAGCATCAGAAAAACATAGCAGGTGGAGGATTGGTGGGGGTGGATGCTAGATGAGACCAATCAGTCCCGGAGATGCATGCGTTCCTGCAGGGTCTCTGACAGTCATAGTACTCATGCAGGGTTGTTCACTCTAGGTGTACCATTTTCTTACGCGGTTTCACTCCTCTGTATGAAATGAATTAATGTCCATACTAGTTTCGACAAAAGCAAACGACAATGAATTCCTCGATCATTGACAGAAAATGTGCCTCGCAGACAGATCTAATTAGGGACATTACATGGTTACCTTTACAGATTAATTTGTTTGTAGTTTCTCTCGTCTCTCGTCATCTCTTCTAATCCAGTCAAGTCCTCCCAGATGGGTTCAATATAGCCTTGATTCACTGATAAGTCAATGACTGAGTCTGACCAGCTATGTGGTATCCGCCATGGGTATTCTCCCCGATGGAAATGTGAAGTAACAAAGTGCCCGAATCCAGGGGTTAATTTTCCCATGTAATACTCAAGACTGTCGTTTCCAGTGATACTTTGGTTAACATGTTTGAATGAGAACATCCAAACCATACCACAAGGCTATTCCCATTTTTTAAAACTCCGTTTAACCCACATGACTAACATGTTTCAAATTACATGCGAAAGCTGGTCACGAAAATCCACCTCATGTGAGGTTAAACTACTGCTCTATCTTATTGATTTACTTCATGACTTCGAATGAATGCATAAATCACCACAATTTAAACATTTACCTGAACAGTCACAGCACAACAATGACATAGTGCTGCCCTTTGTTATGTTATCGACTGCTTTCTTAATTACTGTATTCCAGATGTTACATCTGTGTAAAAATGTAAAGTGTTATACTCATAATCTCTTAAACTGCCATTCATCAATGCAGTTCCTTGAAAGGAACAGGTGATTTTTCATCAATATCAATTAAGAAAAGCCATATATATTTACTCAGACAGAGGATATAATTAAAGACGTTCAGCACAGAGAGTAAAACCAGAGCAGCGACGACAGCGTCATAGCTGGCAAATGGACACACGTAACTGGTAATATACGCCCTCATGTCAATTAACCTCATTCAGGGTATTATTCTTACTGTTCATGAAGATCTCTGGATGGCAGCAATTTACATGAACCCTAACACCATGGCTGAAGCAGTATTACGTTGAAAAATGCAGTGATGTTAATTGCAATTCATTAAACGTCACTGGTCTAGAGTTAATGAAAAAGCTGTGTTGTCGGCACATTTAGCAAACAATCACATTAAAACAACTAAAGCAATTCAAGCAGTTCAAGATACTGATGAGCGGTATGGGCGGTATGATCCAAGACTGGGGCTATGATGAGTGTAGATTCATCACCATCCATGTCTTACAAATAGAAAACAACCTACACAGAACCAAACTCGACAGCTATGTTTCCAGAATGCGTGAAAACAAAAGTTTATACTGCCGCCGTATTTGTATTTTATACATGACTGGCTTTACGGAACATTGTACTTTCTGCGACCGAAACAAAGGAACTGAAACATAAAATGTTTTATTCAAATGAAATGTTTAAACCTCTAATTACAAACAAAAGCAACTCACATGTATAGAGGTTTTAAAGACACGATTCACTAGTAAGCCAAGTATTTATCCTTGTGTTCTTATGAGTCACTTCCTTCGGGGCTTAATACTTCTTCCAGGAACTTGAACCAAAATGTCAAGCGAATATACATTGTCAGGGGGTCGCTCAACAGAATGCTCGCGCTTGGACGGAGTCACACGAGTAGCGAAACATATAGCAAATACCGGTTATCACATAGCCGTTCGTGCTTTGGCTCATTCTATACTCTGGTCATAGATTTCTCAGAAAACACTAACTGACTAACGGGAAGGCAAAACAGTCCGAGTTAACCGAGAATCAACCTTTTTTTTAAACGCCATAGAGAAATTCATTCCATTCAGAAACGTGTGAAAAAGGGCTATAATGTTTACGTTCAGATTAAAAAGTGATATCCTACTGCCAGGCTTCATTAATCATGGAGGGCTTTACAGGCGGCGTTTGCCCTACTTTTTACGCCAGAAAACAGCAGTTTATCACGACAGTGAGAAACGTGTAAAGTAAAAAGAGCATGTAGGCAGGTCTGTAAATGAATTTCAACAAACGAGTCCATCATCAAAATGAGAAGCCTTCTTGTTTATCTTCTGAAAGCATTCATATACTGATCACGATTCAATATTAATAAATTATTTCGGACTGTCCTGCCACCAACGAAACAAGACACATCTGCTTTTCCGACATCTGCTAGCTTCCGACTTTGAATCTATGTTAACTGACTGCATAATCTACTGTTAACTCCTACTTGTTGGCATGTAAATTGCTACTATTTATGCATTTACATGAACAGTTAGAAGAAAACTCTGACTGTGGTAAATAGACAAGAGGCAATTTATAGACAATTTACCCAGTTGTCACACTGTCGTCGCTGTTCTGTTTTTCTGTCTATGCTGTACGTCGTACTTATTCTACAAGTGGGTCTTAAGCCGTTTAAACTGACATGTGTATCTGAATAGAGCTTTAATTGCCACTGTCCATACATCAATCGTAACGATATTATTGAAAGTACTCACTAATGTCAGAATTAAAGGAATATAACCTACCCTATTATGAAGCATTTGACAACCCATTTCATAATATTGCCATTTTCTTTTAGTAGGTGCCAGAGTGCAACACAATATCGATATTGTGCAAGATGTTGGGACAAGCTCGAAATTGCACTTGCTACAAAATATCACAATTTCTTGGTTTGACTTGTTCACCCTTCGTGAAATGAGCTCTAAGTATACAGAGTTCTATCTAAAACACCAACAGTAAGCCAGAAAAATCGCAGTGGTGAATATACGCTTGCGATCGATCCATGAAAGATCGCAGTGTTGAATGATCAATGACAATCCAAAGACCATCCCACAGGCCGCTTGACAAGTGAGGCCAAACGGGGAAATGAGAAGTGTGCATGATTAACTCTGGAGATGATGACAACTGGTATATTCCATGACAGTTTACGGTTATTGCTTCAGACTTGTTTCCCTGACTAAGCGCAGTATTTGCATTATGAATGAGTTTCACCATGGTGTTGTTTACCTACAGAAAAGATTAGAACCAAAGCGGCCATGTTGTTCAAAAGTGTATTAAAATTTAAGCCTTGTACTAACTTTAGTTCAGACTAAAATGCAATTTACTTCGTATGAGGAAGAGGCTGGTATTAAGATTTAAGCCTGGCTTAACTTTAATACACATCTAAACACTGGTCCAAGCTCATTAAAGTTTGAATGTCGATATATGGCTTTACACATCCAGTAATGCTATCACATAATTAAGAGTTGTATCTAAAAAGTAAAACAGTTACACGAGTTGCCCTTATTTATGATGCCTGGCATTTCTTCTTGTTCCAATTTTACTTACCTCACTTCAGTAACGGGGTTTAAACAATTTGCTGTGATATAGTATGTTTTATCAACAAATGCTACTGATGTTTTGGAATCATAATTTGCATTTGACTTTGAACACATATTGAGATCATCAATTTTTGCCTTGTCAAAAATTCATACAGTTAACGACTCTCCCTCATTGAAATAATAACCAATCATTTCTACATATGTATGTTTAAACATTTCCCGTTTCTCGTGGAATTATTTATTTATTTGATTGGCATTTTATGCCATCTTCAGGAATATTTAACTTAACGACGGCGGCCAGCATTATGTTAGGAGAAAACCTGGCAGGAAATTCGGGGACGATGTCACGAAGAACACAGCTCGAGCTGGACTTGAACTCACAGCGATCGCATTGGGGAGGAGCACCTGGGTCATTGTCTTGCGCTAGCATGATAAACACTAGACGACGGAGGCCCTTTTGAAATTGATTAGGACGAAATACTGAAAAAAGAACGTCAGAGGACGGAGTTATGAGTTATAAATTAATGACTCGCGGGAGCCGTTTAACGTGACAATGTATATACATTCAGCACATATATCATTAATTAACACTACATATAAATGATTTGTTTGAATTGAGTGCGTTAAGACATACTTCCCATGGTCATTATTTTCACAGTTTCTTTACACACATGGCTGAATGATTCTAGAGTCTCCGAGTGTCCCTTAACTTTGTCAGCTTGACAGATCGTGTAGAAATCTAGAATTAGATATTTAAAGTTTTGCTCGTTGTCTGGGTATTTTGCTGTTAAAGTTGATCATTGGTATCACGCTTCTGGACGTCTGAACTCTTTGAAACAGCTAAATTAAATTGTTGCTCCTGGTAACGGTGGGTGACATTTTCTGTGTCAACTGTGGCAAAGTGGCATTTTCTTCTGATTGTTTACTCTGGGAACTGCTGCGTGACGCTCCTTAGCGGAAATGTTCGCAGATCTGACACCTGACGTCAGAGGGAATCAATGGAGAGAAATTTACTACTTAACATCAATAATACGTCTAAATGGTCTAGACATAATGTAAACAGAAATGACCGAGCTAATGTAAGCTGATACGATAAGGATACAAAGGAAAATTTCAGCGACGTTGATGTGAGAGAGGTCAAAGAACTTATTGACGTAAAAAGTACTTTATATCAGGTGCTCTATCAAGCTCCAGGACTGAGCACCGCTCATGTATTTTTTTAGATTTCTGAAGTTAGATGTTTTCTGACTTATGCAATAAATACCTACAAATGATATTTTTTAATTGGAGGATTCCATGAAGTATGCTAAACTTAGTTCAGGCCGTCAACAGACAAAAAATAAGCAAAGGGCGCAAGTTACAACTCAGGCTGATTTCAGCTTCAGACATTAAACAGTTACCTGGAAGTAGCACTAGCCAACAGTTCCCATCTGTGTCGGAATGAGTGCAAGTGAGTGCTTGGGGTTTAACGTCGTACTCAACAATTTTTCAGTCATATGACGACCAAGGAATCATTAGGGTGCATGTACGTATAATGTGCCTCCTTGTTGCAGGACGGATTTCCACCGCTCTTTTATTTAGTGCTGCTTCACTGAGACGACTTACCGAAGGCAAGTAAGTCGCCCCGCCCGAGCCATTATACTGATACGGGTCAACAAGTCGTTGCACTATCCCCTTCATGCTGAAGGCCAAGCGAGGAAGTTACAACTTCCTCTTTTAAAGTCTTAGGTGTGACACGATCAAGGATTGATCCTGGATCTACCTGTCTCGAAGCGGACGCTCTACCAACTGTGCTATCCGGGGCGGTCATCTGTATCGGAAAGACATATATGTGCACAGGTCGTGTTGAAGAAAGTTAAGTGCTTACAGTACACCAAAGACCTTTCCAGCGAACGTGACCAACCTCGTGATTTCACTTATCATTAATCAGGGCTGAATCATAAACAACTGGACCCTGATTATTACCTGATGAACGGCAATATAAGTGACCTGATTGGTTTAACAAATTTAAGGACATCTTTCAAGGTCTAAACTCGCTCTACTGAACAGATTTTTATGACTGTATGAGAAATATTATTTCACAGGCTTGAATCCAGTTCTCGCTTTCAGTCAGGAGGTAGGTCAGGTACACTAACCGAATAAACTATTTGTCCTTTGTTATTGAAGAGAATCTCTTACGGTTAGTTGTCATCGTCCATAGGCCAGTAAAAAGGTAAAATGGTGTAATGGACTCCTGGCCGATGATGACTCCCAACTCTTGATTCAAAAGCCATCAGGTACCAGGGTAAGTGCAGAAGATTATTCCTCGTACTCTTTAGCATGATCAAACCGGATTAGTTCGGTTTTATTTCATTGAATAAATATTTGTTTGACTGGTGTTTTTGGAACGTCTCTATACATCCTGGTTTCTGATTGTAGCCCGCTTGTTTCTATATAAAACACAAGAGATATGGTGTTTAGTCTGGTTAAAGTATTTTGACACCTGTCCAAAAAACCTGGCTAAATTTTGGAAGGTATTTAGATACAAGCACGAATGTACCAAGACTAGTACTATGCTGTGTATTGGCAAGGACATTGGGATGTTTTTAAACTCAGGGAGGGCTCTCTATAGTCATGGGGGTTAGCACGCCAGCACGACTCATCGACCCATGAACCTCTCACCAGTGCGGTCGCTGTGAGTTCAAGTCCAACTCATGCTGGTTTTCTCTCCAAGTGGAAAGGCCTGGCGGCAACCTGTGGTTTTCCACAGCATAATGCTGACCGTCATCGTATGAGAGAAATATTCTTGAGCTCGACGTAAAACATCAATCAAATAAATAAATTTAAACTCAGGGCATTTATCATGTTGAGACATATTCTTTTAAAACTTAATACTATAATTTTTTCAGGATTGACTATCCAGCTCTACTAGAACCAATTAGAATAAACACCCTAGAGGATCAGTTTCGAAGGATTTGTTTTATTTATTTGATTGGTGTTTTACGCCGTACTCAAGAATATTTCACTTATACGACGGCGGCCAGCAATATGGTGGGAGGAAACCGGGCACAGCCCTGGGGAAACCCACGACCATCCGCAGGTTGATGACAGACCTTCCCGCATTGGTGAGAGACTCCTGGGTCATTATGCTATCCTAGGGCGCTAACCAACTGTACCACGGAGGCCCCCCGAAGGATTTGTACCCGCCTTTGTTTAAACACACAATGTCCTATGGCAGTATAAACAAAACTGAAATCAAAGGTTATTAAGGTCATTTTATTCTGCACACCCCACACACGTATACATATTGCAAGAAACGTTTTGAAAGGAAACAGCCAAAAACATATCACAGCACATGTCCCCATCAATTTATCCGGACAATGATTGCGCGATCCTTACAAAACCACTAGTACTCTTACGTCTGGCTGTAAATTAACGTCGAGAAAGATTCCAAACAAACACTATCTCAGCCTGCCTCCAGGGGTAGATACATCATCATTCTATTTCAAAAGAATAAAGTGTGAAAGTTCTGCACAGAAAGAGCCTTCAGCGGAATTCCACAGTGAGTCTTGTACCATTGTAGTTGTTAGCTATTGTAGGTGTTGTACTCATTTCCTGTCTGTCTGTGCATGACAATATTAATAGTCTCAGACCGCCCTGCCAAGGGGATATTTGTGTAATCCAAACAACGGAACAAAAGAGGGAATTTCGACTCGATCATGTAATACGTCAAACAATTGCTGTATTAGGCTGTCACAAAAAGAAGAATTATGTGAGGGTATGTGGGGACAATTACCACATAGGGACGAACAGTGAAACCGGAACCTCCTGCAGATAGGGAGCAGTAAATGACATCTAAAATTAAGCCTGTCAGATTTATTTCTCCAAAAGTATACCGTAGGGGAAAGATAATGAATTAAAGCCAACAATATAAAAGATAATTTTTTATGACCTTTTTAAAATTTTAGATTATTTGGAATCAAAATAGAAACAATTGGACAGCTAGGCTTAGATGGTTGGTTAATTTAATAGGCCATGGCCCAAGAAATAATTTTTGCCGATGTTTTGTAGAATTTAACTCTACATGTAGCTTGTTCATGACACACGGTCAATCGAACTAGGGTCTCTGTATATGGCAAATATTCTAAATATGTAATTAAAACTGCTTACAGGCAATGCATTCTTATGAATTCAGTTTTCTTGAAATTACAATAAATATTAGAAACTTTTAACGCAATGACACACCAAATTCACGTGATTGGCCGATCATATTGCCTTTTAGCTACCACCATTCTGGGTCGTTCAACACTTATACTAAAAGATCTCCAGCATTGGATGGTCAACGCTATTTAACATGTATATTTGCACATGGCCCGAAACTAACAGTGGGGGTAAAATCTGATGCGCCTGCCATGTGATATATATCCATTCATTTTTGTCAGCTAAAACATTCCGTTCTATTTACGTTATCGGACGAGCGTTTTGACGCACATCAAATGTAGTAAAACTATGAGATTCACAATTTTTCATTGTCGTGCAATACGAAAACGGTTGAGGGTTATAGAATTCTTGTCATTTAGTTTGAAGTTTAAAACGTTTGTATGATTTGACAGTTTCTACGGGATTAATGCACTCTATTCCTGTTGTTTCACACCATACTGATATAAGTGTCACTGTTTTGTTGGAATGTGAGAAACATAGTTCTGGGAAATTTTAAGGTTTAGTGTACGAAGATGTAAAACTAGCAATGCCTCGTATTCTTGCTCATTTCTCATCATCTTGTGATCTTTGAATCAGTCATACTGAAAAGGTTGCCTAGCATCGCGGCTTGAATGGAACTGCATGTAGGTAAAAAGAGTACGTCAATGTAATATGGCATTTTCATGTCTGGGAAGGCTCCGCGGAGAAGCGCTGTGTTGATATAAGGACTCCATTATGTATCTGGAAAGCAAAGAGACAACATCTGGGTATGAAATCAAAGTGTCTCAGGCTATACAATGGATCCACAAGGTTTCATCTTTACAAATGAGCCGCAAGGGATCATGTATGTATTAAAGTGCAAAAAGACATCTGCGTGTAAAATCAAATTCTCGCAGAAGACTGATTTGAATGGATAAGAAGAATTTAAAATTATGTCCTTGAATAGTTGCCGAACGTTTCATGACACGATTCCCTTTGTAAAAGTACTAGCTTTGAATAATAGATGCTTCACATTCGGAAAGTTTGAAGTTACTGAGTAATTCATTAATATCGTGTTTAGAGGTTTGATCAGTGAGTAGGTGCCAAGTCGTCCGGTAACTTTGGTAACGTTTGCGTCAACGTGGATATTCTACTTTTAGTATGCTACAAGTCTTCTTTATATGCTCTATTCTCTGTCAGATCACATCAGCCATCAACGTGCTCCTTATCTCTTATTAACAATGTCTGAGAGATAAGCTGTGAATCTAGCAACCTGTTCTTACTGGTCTTGTTATCTTACAAGCTGCTTAGACCTAGCTTAGATGGCAATTGTCAACCGCAGTCCCGAGCTCCCAGAAGCTGTGCGCGGCAAATGGCAGGAATGGTAACAGTGTGTCAAAGCGAACACAGAGATCATTAGGAAATGATGTAGAAACACTGTAAGACCGTAGGAGACAATTGGCCAATTGCGGGAAGACAAGCGCTATGCGATTATACGTCAGAATTCTGATACTCCAGTAAAGGTTGTTTGCATTTGCAATCGTCTCTCAGGTATGTTAATTTGACAGACAATAAACCACACGAAGGTTCCAAAAATTCTGAGTTGTCTACCTGGTTGAATCGCTACGTCCAAGCTGGATAAAAGAGCATAGGAGTAATTAAGTACTGATCTGGATTGTGACTAGTGATCCCCGAGAAAACATTGAGCAGAACAGAGCTTCGCGGTGTGTTAAAGACAATCGTGTTGTATTTGTACTCATAAAGCATTCTGCTAATATTCAAACTTTAACCAAGGTAAGGAGCTGGGAACACTCCAACAAAAGCGACCGATCAAGTCCTTGTACCATATAGTTTAATCAAGCGGTGCAATGTTCAGAAAATTCTGTATTAAATGTTGACGTCAAGCTGGACAAAACAAGTTAGGACTAGTGATGTACTGGTCTATATTATGACAGACGATCAGCAGTCACTGGTGGAATGTTTTACTGTTTTTAATTTTCATCTAAAAATGTCTTTGTAGAGATCGATGACACTATAACACTGTTTAGTTATATCAACGATTATTAAAACGTTTTCCTTCTTTTTCCCAATTTCGAGGGATACTGATACACGCAAAAAATGAATCCGTTGTCTGAGTGGTGCTAGATTGTATTCTGCTATTGCAGCAGATTATTCTATTAAACATGAACACTACTAATTACTATAACAATACTCTATTAATTCATTGTAAATATTCTAGTAGTCTAACAGAAAATTATGTTGAATATGACAAAATATTATGTTATAATAATAGAATATATTCTAGTATCACTGAGACAACAGACTTTCTGTTTAATTAAACAGATTAATGTTTTGGGTGTATAGATACCATTTATATAGTGTAAACGCGGCCAATCTCCCACTAGTCTGCGTTTCATATCTTTATAGTTCGACACTACGTTTATCTTGGACACGTGCGGGATTGCCCAAGCGTGAAAGTTATTCGCAACATCACATCGTAGCCAGCTATCACCGTGGGTAATCTTTACATAGAGTAGTAAAGCATATCAAAGGTATTAATGCGAAATCGTGGTCTACCACTGTTATACAAAGTGAGAAAACTACGAAATTTTCTTTAAAGCCCACTGTAGAATCCCACCTTTTAGTTTCGGTTATATAACGACATCGCACCATGGTTGATCAAGTTCTGAAAAGGTTCTACAACGTCTGGACATCAAGCGACGAACATGTTCGCTTAGTTCTGTTTTCTGGTCATATCTGCCACATTTCCCGCTGTAGCTTCAACATTACAAGGTGCGATGCGAACAAAAAAGGGAAGAACGAGGTTTCCGCTGCCACATTCAAGAAAGCATTCAAGAAGTGCTTCGCTGTACATCAAAGAAAATGGTGGTGTATTTGTGCACATAAAGCATAGTGATGCATCCTGGAAATATTAAAAATTTCACCATGGTAAGGAGTTGGCAACACTCCTTCAAAGGCCACCTTTCCATTTGACGGTAACTTTCGTTATCTATAACATAAAATAAATGTGAGATTCAACACTGTTCTAGTCCCAACGTTCCACTATAATTTTAACCAAAAGCATCGATTTCTGAATATATATTTAACATTATTTGTGTATATATGAATGAAGACATTAAACAATTGTAATTTGAACGACCACGTCAAACTGCCAAGAAGGCTGCTATTAATGAGTACAGTTTACTTTACCAAAAGGTGGCTTGTAAAATAGATCTACAGATATCTTCTGAAATGACCTTTCTTTTAGCGGTATAATTTGAACGAAAAAGAAATCTGTGACAACGGAAAAACCAAAGGAGTTATAATATAACATGGATATAACAGGTTATTGAGAAACATTTTTTTCCTTGTAAGAATCATTGTGACAAACTAAATTATAGTCATACACTCTAGTTAATTATGGTTTTGAATGAAAGCACACGTTTTGTTACATTTATGTGATCTTGAAGACATACCAGTCGTTTCGGTATTGCTAACACAGAGATTTCCCACAAACCCATCAACCGTTCAAAATTCCAGCAAAAGAACGCTATAATGTTTAAGCAACGACTATATGGAATCCTGAATGACACATTTGACGTGCCAGTTCTCCAACGACTTCCCCTTAAACATCGTAACCAAACTGGTGTGTAAAAATTACCAGCCTTTCAGAACAGCGGTAAATAAAATTGCGCATTGTGCACATGCCCGGAAGAAGAGCGCTACTTCCGTTAAATGTCAACAGTCAGCATTACATGCTTTTGAATGGACCACACCTGTAGTGGAAAACATTATAGTTCCTATAGCTGGGAGTGGTGTAGAAATATCAAGTGCACTATCTTTACCTGTAACAGCAAAAATATCACAGATGCCAGTGGGTAAACAATGTCTAGTGGCCGTACATTTCCAAGATGTGGCCAAATACCAAGTGTCGTTGATCGTTTTGCAAAACATTTTTTTTTCTCTAAATTGCCAGTTTCCTTGTCACTGTGGAGACAAATTTGTGACCGGAAATGTTTTATTTGCAGCAATATTCGAGAGAAAGTCAAACAAATGAAAAATCGAATGACGTTGGTATGACGATATTTCACGGAAAACATCGAACAAATATGGTGGCTTAAACGCAGCATTCACTTCTACGATGATGGTAATTTAAAGATGTGACAAACGAAAAGATGTATTGATGTCTCTTCACATTCAAACTATAATATGTGTTCAATGTTCCGTTTTGTTTGGACAGTGGAATAAAAACCCAAACCAAAACTGACGTTTAAAAAGACAAATTTATTGTATTATCCTAGTGAACGATAAGCTAGCACTACATTTTTCGTAAAACTGTTGACTGCTTCTCTTTGCACGAATTCGTCTTAATTTTGTACTTCATTTATTCTTAGTTCTATTGTGGTTTCTGTTTAACGTTGTTTTGGGAATTGGCCGTGAGATTATTGTCCTGGGACTTCTGTTTTGGGTTGAGCGTTGATACTTTAATGTCTGTTTGACGACTAGAGAGATTTAAGTCAGGAAAATGTTCAGGTGAGGCTTCGTTTGTTAAATTTTTTTGTTCAAAATATACTCAACTGAGGACTTCTGTGTGACGTTGTAGGTGTTGAAATTGAACAACACATGGATACGCTTGATAGATGAGAATAGATATACCAGAGCTAGTTAACATAAGTGTAAGAATAAATTTGCATGTAGATATACCATTGCCGCCAAGACTATCTAGAGCAGTGTAAGAATAAATCTACATCAAGGCTACAAGAATGGTGCAAGAATGAACATACATATTTCATTACCACTGGTGCTAGTAAGAGTAGTGAATAATAATGAACTTATATCATTACCATCAATGGTAACAAGAGCAGTGTAAGAAAATCTAGATGTATCATTACCAGTAATGTAGTCAAAAGAAGGGTAAGGTTAAATCTAGACGATCGGCGAGCTATTGACAGATGTAGCATTACCACCACCACCACGAGCACATTAAGAGTTAACGTAGACATATCACTGCCACCAAAATTAAATATAGCGTCCTTTTAAGAATAAACGCGATATAATGTTACCGCCATGGTTGATCAGAAGACAGCTGGACGGATGTTTTATCATCTAACAGGTATGAAAAAATATGAAAGTACATAGAACGTACTGATTAATTAGTAACCTCTAGCGAGTAACAACACATCAGCTATTGGTATACATGGTGGTTTTGTCTTTCTGAAATAACAATATAAAGTCCAATGAAGTGAAGCTGACATACACAAAGGTACACCGTGGTTTTACTGTATGGCAGGGTACGGCACAAATCCTTAAAGAGATTGTGAACCATTTTTGCATACCTTGTACACGGAATAAAAAGAATACGCCACCCTGAATACTAACCAGATTAGAATCCAGCGATCAAGCTAGAGGTGCAATATATCTCTCTAAGATATACAGCTGTTGCTAAAGTTAATAAGAATTGCTTTCTCCATTTCCCGAACGACGAATTTACCCTGGCGTAATTAATTTCTAAATTAACCAATCTCCCTTGACAGGGACTGTGTTGGAAAGCGCTGCTTGTTTGTAAGGTCTTGAAGAATGGAGGGTAGATTTGATTTATGAATGTTGTTCAATACACGGGGTGGCCATTTTGTTGGCATGAGGCTGTGTGATGTATACAGACTTCCTGGTTCTGAAAGTTCAATTTAATGCAGCACTGATTTGTGAAATTTTTCTTGTTGCACCTTTGAAGTATTTTCCTCTACGCGGGATGCCATTTTGTAGGACAGGCTTATAATTAAAAAGTGCGTATTTCTTGTGACTTTATTAAACATTAAGTGGACAGGATATCGAAAATAGGGTAAACAGTTCGCTGCATTTTAGTAAGGTGGCATGTGTTACAGCTTGTAATTCCATAGATACCTCAGCTATATGTCAACAACAGGCTTGAGGGTTTTGACCTCCAGCGCACTAAGCGTCTTTGTGCCACGATTTAATATTAATAAGTAAAAAACTGAGAAAGAATATTAACTTGTTTCGCGGAAGTGACAAAAAAATTGGTACCGGATAAACAGGAAAATCTAATCACTTCCTTCTTTTCACATGGAAATTGATTAATAAGTTTTGTAAACATTTTGGTAACAAACACACAAAGCGATAAACTTAAAGTTTACCTCTCTTCAGCTGGAGTGGGTTAAATACAAAAATTGCACGTCTCTCAGTTACTCAAACTAAACGTGTTGGCTAAAAGCTAACGCCAGTGACATCATGTGTTAGGCCCTTTCCTGTCTTGGTTATACTGAATGAAATGAGATATCTATGAGAAAATGTGTTGACTTTTAAGAAAGCGGCTTCATGTACCAGATGCTCCCCGAAAACATGGGTAAATTTGCAATGTCTCCCATATAGGAAACATTTTGTGTCAGGCCTATCGTTAAGTGATTAACTCATGCAAAAAATTTGACCAACCGGTCGATAGACCGACAGAATAACCGACGTATAGTTAAAAAAATATCTCGGGGAAAAGACCTCAGATATTTGGCGACGTCCAGGTTTGGAGCAGAAGCTTTATCATTTTTGGGCTCTCAGCAGTCTCTAGACATCTTGGTATATTTTCCCTCGTATCCCTGTGTGTATGGATGATTTTACAGCATGTTACACTGTTTCTTCGTATCTGGCCGGTCTGAAATGCTCATTTATTTACAGTTCTGCCTCACTAGAGCGGCATGCGGACAGACGTGACCCAGTACCCAATCACTGTACACTGACAACGGGCTGACAAGCATTTGCCCTATTCCCCTAAGCTGAGCACCAAACAACGATCCAGAAAGATTAACAATTATCCTGCTTTGGACATTTGATTTGACCCGACACTGGACTGAATCCAGGCTTCCAGCTTACCAGATCAGGCTCCAACCACTGGGTCATCGCGGTGCGAACGCTTGATGGCGACCCTGTCTAGGACATTGCTCTTTTCAAGACACCTCATTACTAGCGCTCGACCTACGTCAACACTGTCTCTTTACAGAAATGAATATCCTATTAATCCTAAAATAGACTTGGTTTAGGCTGTAAATATTCACCCTTACCTTGGTAGTTCACACTCTTGTATGTTCCACCAAAGTGCTTTTAACAAAGAATTAGTTTTAAAGAGAGGTTCATGTACATAGTGCAGTATTTCACATCATATCGATGGAAGACTCTCTTGCTATGCAATCAGGTCCAAACAGCAGTAAAAAGCACGTTCTCTCCTGCTAGTGAAATATACTACACCAACGAGAAAGAACGAAACAGTACATAGCAATGAACCACTGTGATAAAGACCGAAATGACTTGTACTTATTCCTATTGCAAATGACTTTTACATTGATTTTTCATAATCTTTGGCTGATCCTTACGGTAATCAAAGGCTATATGATTGCAGGTGTCACATTGGTGATAATTTTTGAGTTCTGTAAATAGTAATCATTTTCGTCAAATTTGAAAACCGTCTTCCTGTTGTCTGGCTTTCCAGCATCATTTCCCGCCCCCTCGTCTAGAATTCTCACATTAGACATCGATTTCAGAGGCAGGCAACATTTTTCTGTTCCTATCGCCTCTATTAACCCACACATGTTACTTGCGGTTTTGCTTCGACCCAGGTATATAGTGATCTGGAGGTATATAGTGATCTGGAGGTATATAGTGATCTGGAGGTATATTATGGTGTAACTTTTACCTTACTGCTTATTGATCTAAAAAATCTCATTTTTTCTCTGACTGTTATCCGGTAAGCATGCAGTTTGGGTACAGAAACGTTGAATGAACTAAATACAACAAAACGCGATGTCTAAAAACAGTAAAAGGACAAAAACAACAAACATGAAAAATGAAGAAAAAAAACGTGATATTATATTAAGCTGGCTAGCATAGCATAATATTTATAGACCACCCTAAAAATTGAAAGACGATAGCGTTGCCGATTCGGAATATGCCATTCATGAACGTTTGTTCTTGGTGGGTGAATGGCAGGGACATTTTGCAGGTTTCACTCTGGAATTCGCTGAGGTGTAGTTTTCTGAGCAATAAAAGACAGGCATATGAGCAGTGAAACATCCCCATTGTTGTTAGAGAACACACAGGTTATGATTTCTGAAGGGTAGCTGAAAATTCCCACGGCCATGTCGTTTTAAGTTTTCAAGGAACATCTCAGCTTACACAGTCATACTTGAGGATAAGACTTTAGCTTTTGTCGTTAGGAAATAATTAAACAGAAAACTGACGTTGATTCTTGGCAACTAATTAGAACGAAAATACAAGTCGGGTCGCTCTATGGATGCTTTTGTGTCATCTCACCATCTAACAGTTTTCTTTATTGCGAAATGCCTTTTGGCCCATTTGGATTCAAGTCTGTTTTAACCCAGTACTGAGGTATGTGAAACAACTGTCGTGAGGCGTTACATGATTCAATATTTGAGTATTCCTTTTTTCGGGTGTTATTTAAATCATCTTCAAGAAGCATGTATCGCCATGCGTCATTTGTTGGAGCTGTCACAGTAGTGCCTACGCTACTTTGTGAAGTTTACCAATGGGACTGTAAATGTTTCAAGTATACATATAACGGAATCATACTGCGAGTTTGAAACATTGCGTACAAGTCCTGTGTGCTTATATCTTTTTTCTTTATTAAATTTTTAGGCCATTTTTAAAAACCCTGTACACGACGACAGTCAGGTCGCAAAGGATCACTTCTTGTCTTCGATAAGTCATCATAAACAGTGGGAAGTTCTCAGATCACGAGTGTCCTTTATCTCGGAAAAACTGCATTGGTTGCCTTTTCTTTTAAATATTAAATATATAATATGACTTAATGCCAAATATTGGCTAATACACTTTTGAAAAGCCCTGGCCAGGTCCCTAAATGTTATAAGTGATACTTTTCTTCTTTGGTAACTAAACTACTGTTGCAAGTCTTTGAGTCGTATATAATATGCATACTTTTATCCACAAACGTCTAGCTTATATGCTCATAAGATCAAAGAGAGCACATTCGTAAATGTCATATATATAGCATTAATAATGTTAAATTCCACAATGAAAGAGTAAAAGCATTTAAAATGCAAGGTTAACATTTTCTACAGTGAGCGGGTAAACTCTACGTGTATGAATTACCGTGAAAAACAGACATCTTCTAAATGAAGAGCGTGATCCATTCTGTTGAGAGTTGACGGTGAGCAGCTGTGCTAGACTACGATTAAAGTAAGACTTGGGTTGAAACCTAATTGTGTCATAACTGTATGATATGGCAAATGGCAAGCTTTGTACCTCCCATCTTTGCTTTCAGCACAGCGCGATATGACATCAACGTAATGCTGTAAGCCGCGTTAAAACTCACGCAAGCAAACAGAGGCAACGACATTCAGCAGGTCACGGAAACATTACCTGGTGTACCAAATGGTTAACAGATGAGACAGTGCACATGTTTTCCTCTACCATTAATACTGTCGATATAGCCAACATGCAAACCGGTCGTACAACTTTGTGGATAAAGGTCTACTAATTTCCGAGGCGTAGTTACGTGACGCGTATTAATATCGTTCTAACGCTTTCAACCAATGAAATATAGGGAAGGTGTTATGTAAGAAGTTGCGTACGAAGAATATGCCATGGCTTTAAATCGCTACAGAACCATGCAGTTATGTGATAAAGTATCTTACTGACTACTGAATTTCATGAGTGTCAACACTGATTTTCAATGGGAGAAATAACTAGATTTACCAGCACGTTTCAATGAATAGGGCAATATATATAAAAATTATATATAAGATAGCTGTGAACTCAAAAAAGAGACCAAAACTTTGATGCCTCGTTTTGGTGTCCATAATTTTATAAATTAACATCACTTAAGTCAGCGTTGAATGGAAATTAAAATTATCTTCAACGCGCTTGGAGAAGTTTTTGTTTTCTGAAACTCGTAATAACTGAAACATGCCGAGCGGGTCCAGCCCAGCTTTGCAGATTTCCGGATCGGAGTGATAAACTGCCGCTCTTATCTCATCTAGGGCAAATCGGTTTAAACGCTGGTGGAAAGGAACAAAGCCCACTGTAAAATCATCCAAGCCTTTTTTTTATTACATGAAAAACACAACACATGAGTATTATCAAACAGAATTACAATTAAAACCGTAAGTCTCCATTGTAATTAATATTTAACCCAAATATTCGAATAACTAGACTTACGTGACAATTTACGTGAAACGTTTATGTGTCGTGGCTTATTACAAAATGCATAAAAGTGCACATGCGTACTATAGAATAATGCATAGGACTGTACAAATTCTTAATGAACTGTAAAAACTAGGTCGAAAATAAAACGGACGGGGCTTTTAGAAAAGCCTAGTAAATTATTAATGGGTTGATTACAGTGCTCGAATTAGTAAACTGCTGCAGCAGATTAAATACCAAGTCACCAGTTACGTTTTAATCGGCATATCATCGTCAAAAGCGGGCTACGTGCTTGTGGGCATGACGAAGTGATCATAGCGCAGTTGACTACCATAAATGAGCATTACCATGTTTAATGCTCAAATATGTATACTGCTGTAATAGATTGGTTACCAAGCCACAGTTACTTTTTAAATGGAATGTTAAAAGCAGGCCACGTCTTGTGAGTAGGCCCTAGTGATCATAACCCAGTTTTCTGCAATTTTCAGCTTGTAAGCGACAAAAAGTCGCGTTAGCAATATACCGTCTGAAATGATTTTTTGTTTCATTGCAAAATATTCATATAAAACAGCTTGGTACAATCCAAAACAAAGTCAGTGCTGCTTGATTTATTTCTGTGGTGCTTGGTATATGATTATTTTGGTTTTAGCACATGAGTGTTAAGTGTTAATGTTCCAACACTCTTCAAAGGTGTTCATTTTTCAACTGCATTGAAAGAGTTAAATTTTTACTCTGTTTCAAGTCTTAATTTAAGATGTTGATTAACATATTTTAATGGAGTTGTAATGTAAACAATTTGGCGAGTGTTAAAACATTAACACTTCATGAAAGTGCAGTCAATCCTCGTGATCTCTGCAGTGTTAAATGTAAGAGTTTAAGAGTGTATCTTGTCCACTGCGTCCATAGTTAGATCTCAATATTATGTTATGGGAAGTGATAAACGTTTTTGATAAACTTAATGGCGTCACAATATTTTTCGTGAGTGTATAATCTAAGTGTTAACTACAATATCCATATACTACTTGTAAAACATGAAGGGGCGTACCTGGGTAATACTCAAAACGCATTTTCAAAACATCCTAAAAACTGGGATTGATGTAACATGGGTATGTTATGATTCTATTATTTATATGAAAAACACAGAATTGCTGAAGCTACCATAACAAGGCCTCCTTGAACGATGCACGCGAAAGCTTTATAGGGACGTAGATATTACAAAATGTCTAAAGTGAAAATGCGTGCCAAGACTAATGCATGAGACTTAAACATACTTAATCAACTACAAGCACCAGTTTGAAAATGAAACGAATAACTCTTAGAAAAGCCAAGAAAAGTGAATATTACATATATGATATATAATGCTCGAATATGTATACTGCTGTAAAAAATTGACCATCAATACAGCAGCCAGTTTTTAAATTACTGTTATCTTTCAGATACAAACAAGCTTAGTATATTTATATAAAATTCAAATTTCTTCAAAAACCAGAAAGCGTAATAATATTTTGAAAGCTGGCCCTTGTCCATTATATATGTTTGCACATTTCTATATTTGACTATTTAATTATGATGAATTATCATAAGAAATTTTAACCAAAAGCAGAATAGCACCGTTTACTGTTGCGAATGATGAGTTATTTTATTTTACGCGTTTATTTTTACGCGCTTATTTTACTTATCACCCGGTCATGTGATAAGACGCCGTAAGAGAGTATAGCTCATAATACAAAAGTTTATGGTGTGAATTATGTATCCTCGGTACGAACACCAATATACAACAACCGTCTTTACGTCCATCAAGAAACTCCTCATCCGCTGTTTGACGTCACAAGCCTGAAGTACTGCCACTCAGGTTCGGCTTTGACATCTGTATCGTTCAGTTCCGGGATGTCTTCTAACAGCTCACAAGAATAGCCCTTGATTTCCTGTCTAGCGTTGAAAGAATAGCAAATGCTTTGTCCTGCGGCAGCTAAAGGCACAGAATGTTGGGTCAGGAACAGAAACCTCATTAAAAATTAGGGCGGGGTGAATTCCTCCCTGGTAGAATTAGAAGGACACAGGGTAAGCCTGAACCTGTCTACCCCCCCCCCCCCCCCCCCTTCCCACCAGACCTCAAATTCACACAAGGTAAGAAAACTCTGCTGCAGATGAAGCTGTATTTTCACATACCTAGCGTAAATGGGTCCCTGAGCATTGAAAGCTTGCAGTCGTACCATGGCCCATTGGATCAAGATGGTAATGTAAACATAAGCTCTTGTCCAGCAGAGAGGATTCTCTGAGATATCTCTATTGTGATGTTTCGTATCCGTGGGGCTGGCAGTTTCAGGATCTTCCACCAACCACCAGGGGCCATCTGTGGCAGATACAAAAGTACAAGACCCTTGTGAAAACGTCGGGTCATGGTCACCATCCACTGCTTTTTCAGGACCATAGCTGATTCCATCCCAGACATTATCTCCGCTGTCACTAACCTCTCTTGGAGTTGCGTTCAGAGCTTTTTACAATAGAACAGAAATATTAAATAGAGCATACAATTAAACCTTGAAAGTGCTAAGGCACGACTCCAAGGTTTCTACGTTTGTGCTAATACAGTCATTGCTGACGTGCTAACCCTCTTAGCCACGGAAGCCCCCCGGCTGTTTAATACACGAATTATAACACAAATAGTATAAGTACATACGTACATGTAAGACCATAGCCAAAATCAGGGACAACTGGATTTGAGCCTGTGACCTTACCGGCTAAGTGCCTTGTACACTCGGCAAAAAATCATTGGTACCATGAGTTTAAATACAGATGCCAGTGTTGTTTTAGTGAATATCACTACTACAGTACTGCAATTACAGAAAAATAAAACCTGAACAGTGATGATAGTCGATAATTGGCAATTGGGCACAAGTAACCGGTGAAATCTGCCCTCTTGTCAATTTATCTCAGTTAGTGATATACTATAACTGCTCATGTAAATGCGTACAAAGTAGCAACGTACCAGCCACTTACACCTCGACTTAAGCGGAACTATGTATTTGTACACTGAGTTTAATTGCGGTATATTGAACGTCGTGGTTAGAATTACTCAAATACTGTGTTGTCATCACACTTCACATACAGTCACATTAAAAATAATGCAGTAATGAGTTGAGCCCTGCAAACAGCAGGCGCAATACAACGAGTTTGGGATGTTGCGCCTCAACGAAATCATACCATAGTGCAGAGTGAATGCACCAAGCTCAACAAATCGCACTGAAAGACTGCATAGTCCTGCATCCGTGGAACTTCATGCTGAAGAAAAATAATCACATGTTTTTTTCAAAATTGCTAGCTTTGTATGAAAGGGCCACAAAGCTTTCATATGTTGGGGTTGGTTGAACATGAGCTGTGTGTGAAGTGAAGCATAGCTGCATTCTCCTAGATTTTACCGCCAAATGAAACATTTTTCTTGCTCAAAGTTAAAAATAGAAAAATCTCTGATTGACGACAAATATGGAGATGATGAAATTGAGGAGGGCAGCTACCATCACTACTTCAATGTCTTGTTCAAAACGTCCGGTTCAAAAGACAGCTTCAAACGACCCATGTGTAACCCTTTGTTTCGGCAAATAAATGGCGCTATTTCTGAAAAACGATTCGAAGTACAAAGATCAATTATTAATCTCACTTAGAAACATGGTGTTCTGTTCATAGATAAATACCTTGTTAAGGATCAATAATTCACAAAACGTATTTTGATTTTTGTATACTCCGTTTGTTTATTGCTTTCTGGTCTTAGATTTTGAATGTGTAAACATACTTTATAGCTAAACAAGTTCAAAAACTTGGTTTGCCAAACATTTTCTTCGTACAGTGTATCAGAATGACCCATTTTTGTTAAGCACTTTATCATTAGCGATCTATTGTAAAATCAGAATTCTTAATAACTACTTCAGTGTTGAATACATCAATTCACATTTTTGCCGCCGGGAGAATTCAATTAAAATCCCAAGTGTGTAATATATAAAGGAGGCTTATAAAATGTTAATAAATTGCTATTAATGAAGGGCACGGTGACCTGGTTTATACAAATTATAGCATTTTTGTGCTTAGCATCTTAATGTAAGAGCATTTGACCAATACTATCGTAATGTGACAGCATAAAATTCAGAAGATTACGAAAATATATGTACTACAAATTTATCACCCATTAATATATATATATATATATATAATTATATATATATATATATATATATATATATATATATATATATATATATATAATACCTTTCTTAGACATTCTCTTTTTTCGCAAAGGGAATGGGATAATCACAGATATTTTTTACAAACCGACCGACACAAAACAATGCCGAGATAATAGATCCCTGCCACCCACGTCACACAAAAGACCAGGTCCGTTTACCTTTGCGAGACGAATTCTCATAATCGTACCTAACAAAGAACTCAGATTGTCTGAATTAAAGACTTTTCTATTAATGAGGCATTATCCAAAAGAAGTAATAGACATCGGTATTGAAAAAACAAATAAAATTGATATTTCAGTTTTAAGGACCAGCAAACTGACTTCTAACACCGATACGCTTTCATTTACATGCACGCATAGCCCTAAAATTTTCAACTTCTTTCCCAATATCCACAACAACCCCCGGACCACTACTAGAAACAAATGATCGTCTCAGTAAAACTTTTTTCATCAAACCAAAATTTAAAAAACGGTAAATGACAGGCTCCCAATCTAAGAAAACTTGTAACAAAGGCTAGGTTTACTACCAACTCAATAGAAACCAGTTATACAACTTCTAAGTGTGGAGACCCCCGATGCAAATGCTGTGAGTGAGTGAGTGCTTGGGGTTTAACGTTCGTACTCAACAATTTTTCAGTCATATGACGACGAAGGAATCATTAGGGTGCATGCACGTGTAATGTGCCTCCTTTGTTGCAGGGACGGATTTCCACCGCTCTTTTATTTAGTGCTGCATCACTGAGACGACTTACCGAAGGCAAGTAAGCCGCCCCGCCCGAGCCATTATACTGATACGGGTCAACCAGTCGTTGCACTATCCCCTTCATGCTGAACGCCAAGCGAGGAAGTTACAACTTCCTCTTTTAAAGTCTTAGGTGTGGACTCGACCAAGGATTGATCCTGGATCTACCGGTCCCGAAGCGGACGCTCTACCAACTGTGCTATCCGGGCCGGTCCAAATGCTGTGAACATTTAATAACAAGCAGTCATTTTTTTTTGTTTCAAGTTACCAATTTTAACTTCCCGTGTTAACGCTAATATGAACTGTATTTTTTCCTGTGTAAATGCTCGTCACCAGGGATTTTTTCTCTATTTCTCTCTCTCTCTCTCTCTCTCTCTCTCTCTCTCTCTCTCTCTCTCTCTCTCTCTCTCTCTCTCTCTCTCTCTCTATTTTTTATATATAAAAAAAGCGTTTTTCCACCCTAAAGAGCAGAAGAGTGGCCTACTGTGGGCGGGCTCGCTGAAACCACGTCTGATGAGAGCAGTAGGGGTATTTAGTGAGTGAGTGAGTGAGTGCTTAGGGTTTAACGTCGTACTTAACAATTTTTCAGTCATGTGACGACGATGGAGTCATATGATCAAATAGTCTTTGATCAAGTGCTGCTTTACTACCGAAGATAGTAAACACGGGTCAACCAGACGTTGCACTTTCCCATAATGCTGAACTCATTTTTTACAATTTAAAATCTTAGGTGTGAGCCAACCCAGAAGCGCACGTTCTACAAACTGAGCCTTCGGGGCAGTCAGGTTTAGAGTTTTCGATTTCGAAATGTCTTTTTATTACATGTATAACAGAATACAAAGGGTGAACTAAAATAAAACGTATTTCCGAAATTTCTTGTACTTTGGCTGCGTCATATTACGATGCTAGGGGTAAAATGCTGTTATATTACCTTTTTGGAGGCAAAAATCCTGCAATTACTGCAATTTAGAATTTACAGACCAGGTGCATGATTGGGATATAGGTTGCATATTTGTGTTTTAGTATGAGCTGAGTGTTTGATCATTGACTTCCAGAGCGGAAAACGTTCACCCATTTTATCCAGTATGTCGTTTGGACTCCATTCAAAATGCACGTTTTGAAACCGATCATGGATGATAATGATGGTGATGATGATGATGTTTAGAAAACTGACGTTTGCCATTCCTTGATAGGAATGATTTACAGCACGACTGTACGAAGTGTTATCAAAGTTCGAGTAATAAGCTAGTTATAAAATACAAAAATCTCTTAGTGGATATAACATAATTTGCAAAAGACGTGGGTGCCTTTGTATTATATTTCTTTGGGGACAGTATTCCCCCAGTCTACTTTAGCTTGTCTATGCACAGTCTATATATTTGGAGCAGACAGTTCTCAAGCCTCTCATCCTCCTGGTACGTGCCTAGGAATACCGTGGGATAGAGTTTTATTTGATGGAGGCGTGAATTTAACGGACAAATTCCTGGTAGCAATTTGAAGAACAGAACGTCCTGCTTCCTGCTTGGCAACTGGACAAAGGCATTCAGAACAGAATGATAAAATTCACCAGAAATCGAACACCGGTGTCAATCTGTCAGTACAGTGAGCCGCTTGGTTGTCCTATATAACATATCTGACGAGTGCAGCAAGTGCGTTTTCGACTAAAAATGGCGTCTACGTGATGTCGTCTGCTCTCTCATTTTTATGCACGATGACGGGTTTCTTTTGACACCTGTCCATCAAATCGCCATGTTGCGCTCAAGCGAACAATGTTCCTAAACATTTTAACGACAATGTACAAGGATCGTTTTTGCATGTCTGTGAGATATACATTTGATGAACATCGGGGATTTAGCGTTTTTCTTAGCTAACTGGAATCGATGAGGAAACAGGTTGTCCTTGACGCAAACTACATGTGGGCGCTGATTACAATAAAACGTTAATTGTTTTTACTTGACCTGAAGGGTACCGGTATTGGTATATGACAGTGATACGGTAAGTGAAGTTTTGGTAGAGTTTGGTATTAAACGCAGATTTACCTGACAAAAGCTTATTGCAACAAAATGCTCGTGTTGACAATTACCCGCTTTGCTGACCAAATGAGTATTATGAGAACGTTTAATCAACAGATGAAACAACATTACGTTACTTTTTGAATACAAGAGTAAAAATATAGAACAGAACGACAAACAGCTATTGAAGTATTGCTATATTTTAAAAATCCTAAACGGTAAGTTACACCGGAATGTTAAATAACTGAAATAGAAATATGTAGTCTGTCCATGTTGTTTTCAAGCAATTATACCACATTGGCTGTGGTCAGAAAATAACATACTAATTGTGGGTGTGTTACATAATCACCGAAAAGCAACAAATAGGGCCTGTATGTTATCTTGTAGGTGGAAATTAGAAAATAGAGCTTGGTTATAAATCCATCCTTAATTCCGAGCCCCCTATTGTAGGTCTGGGCAGGGTGTACACGATGTAGTCGCGAGTCATAGACAGGCGCTATTTTGTGGCAGGAGGCTAGGCGTTTTTGGTGTGCTTAGAACTTTTCAGAAGCAAGTGTGTCATATAAAAAAGGTAACAAACTAAACGAAAGGTCTGTGTTTGCAAACTGCGAGACATGCACTTTCCAAAATGAACCCCTGGATCAAAATATAGGTGAAATCCCCAAAACAACAATAACATAGAGCTGCTCGTTTTAGCTAAAAAGCAAACATACATTTGGTTCCTTTTCAAACAGAGTCATGCCATGAAATCGGATGTTCATATGACTCCAAATAAAGTGTTTAACCAAGATATTGCCCAATGACCCAGGAGACTCCCACCTATCCGGTCGCTGTTAATTCAAGTCCAACTCATGCTGCTCCCTCTCCGGCCGTACGGCCCAGATAGAGTAGTTGGTAGAGCGTCCGCTTCGGGACCGTAGATCCAGGATCAATCCTTGATCGAGTCACACCTAAGACTTTAAAAGCTTGGCGTTCAGCATGAAGGGGATAGTGCAACGACTGTTTGACCCGTATCAGTATAATGGCTCGGGCGGGGCGGCTTACTTGCCTTCGGTAAGTCGTCTCAGTGAAGCAGCACTAAATAAAAGAGCGGTGGGAATCCGTCCTGCAGCAAGGAGGGCACATTACACGTACACGCACCCTAATGATTCCTTCGTCGTCATATGACTGAAAAAATTGTTCAGCAGGACGTTAAACCCCAAGCACTCACTCACACACTCATTCACTCACTCTCCGGCCGTACGTGGGAAGGTCTATAAACAACCTGCGGATGGTCGTGGGTGCCCCCTAGACTAGCAAGCCAAATTAGCGGAAGACAAAATGGCCTTCAACGAACGTAAGACGACCACGCGAGCGTCGTCGACAGCTTATTGTCATACCACCACCAATGCACCTCACCCATTGAGCGGTTTAATCTAGAAATGTCCTGTACAGGCCGGATTAAGCTCACTGGTCGTGTGTATCATGGGTGGAGTCGCGCAGCTTATAGCCTACATCTGAGTCATGTCGCCAAGTCTGAATGCTCCCAATAATTGTCGCTTTACCGATGCAACTGTGTCAATTTTGTTAGGCAGATCTTTTAACAGTTAATATGGGACGTTTGCATTAAAATTCTCGCGCAAACAGTGTAATATGCAAAAACTTCTGACGCGTCAAGTAAACAATTTACTAAACTCCAGCTCATGCTGGCTGTACATTGGAGGGTGTTCCAGCAACCTGCGGATGATCATGGGTTTCCTCTCACCATAATGCTGGTCGCCGTCGTATAAGTGAAATATTCTTGAGTTCGGCGTAAAACACTAATCAAAAAAATAAATAAACACTTCGGAATTAATAAACAAGGGTTACACGTCACAAATTTGACGATATGACAGTTTACGTAACTGTTTTTGGACACTCTCTTATAGAAATGTACTACCATATATACGATTTGCATTGAAGCTTATTCAAGTGTTAAGTTATACTTCTGTCCACACAATCCAAGCGGGAGTTATTACGGTTTGTGTGACAGCACGATATAGACCTCTGAACCATTAACATTGAAACTAGCCTGTTGGCAGAGAAAAATATGCGCGTAGACTCTTAACAAGGTGAAATAAAACTAAACTGGATCTTGGATAATGGATATGGCCTAAAGACCTCATCCATCATATGCCACATGTTCTTCGTAGCTGGAAAACTCCAACGATATAGATATACCATAAAGCGGAACAAGCGGTCATAACTGCACTGGGCGATTGCTAGGTGACGTACTAAAATCGGACATTTTTAGTAAATTACTAAGACGTACTAAATGTCTCGGTGAATGTCACTATATTTTTATCACTGGTTCACTTACCAATTGGAAAGTGTCATAGCGAATCTTGAGTGAGAAATGTGCACGTTGTATTGGTTGATTATCGCTAAGTCCGAGCTATCACTGAAAACCACGAAATAGATGGGCAATAATTTTATACAACGTTTCACGTGAGAGACTATAACATTGTCGTCTTAAGTCAAATTGAATAGTTGCACATATCTTAGATTCCTCAGAGATATAGAATCATTTTCATTCAAACATGATTCAATTACTTTAAGCATTTAACCTCCTATGGTTCACTATATTGCTACCTTACTGACTGGGATGTAATAAAAGAATTGCTGAGACCATTACAACCTGAACGTCACCATTTGACCATCTTGTCACGTAGTCCTGTACAGTGACTTCAACAAGGTATTCCACAATGTGATGACGGTCTTTTCTCTACAGAAATATGCCATTACTCTTGACCCAAATCTGGGCTACATCTTCAAGACGGTATCCGACATGAATGGGTGTTCTAGTTATCTTATCTGATATATTTTTCATGTAAAATATAGGAAATGGTGAATGCCCGGCCTGAAAGTACTGGATCATGCGATCATATTCTTTTCCGTATGAGCCTTCAATTGACTGGAACTAAATATAAAAAAGAGGCATTCTGGAAATATTGCGGGAAACAATACATGTCCGAAACTTGAAAATTGTCTGTAACTTTCCTGTCCTGATTTTCCTGATCAGAAAAAGTGATTAGTTACGGACTGGCGAACAGACGGATTAACGTACGAACAGAGGAGGTGTAAACCACACCAATATGGGACTGGACTGGCAAAATAGAAAATTAACGGTCTGTTGTTCGGCAAGGACAACTGCAACAGAAATTCATGAAAAAGGATTAACAATTTATCGTCTGTAATGAAAATAAGTTGTTTGACTTGGTCTAAAACAAACTTAGGGGAACATATCTGCAACTCTGTATGTGTACCTCATGGTAAGTAGTAACCGTTTTGTCATGGTAATATACTGTTAAAACAGATCAAGGCCCTGGTGGTCAATAGTTACTACTTATCAATGTCACTTCTTTTTTACTTGTGCGAATATTTTATCCTACCCAACATTCTCTTTAAGAATTGCATGCCCTGTAAACAGAATGTTGCGTGGGATAACATTTTCGCGGCCCATCACCATCCCCGAAGTTGAAATCCAAACATGGTAGACGTTGATTTGAGTTGTCCGATTCGAAAGTTTAAATGGCTGGACTATTGTTGAAAGATCATTTACCAATTCTGGCTTTAACATAGTACATTTCCAGTGTTTTAGGGAATCGGTGGATTGCAAAAAACAATGTAGGGTTCGAGCCGGTTTTTCTAGCGAAATCTATCTGTCTGTATGAGCGAAGGAACGTCCAGGTTAGCCTTGTGCTATTTTGTACGTGGTAAGTACTACGCCCAGCATCAACATTCCCCGGACAAGATAATGCACTCTTAAACCCAACGCACACCATGTATTAACCTTGGCATCCTGCCCACAGTCACAACTATAGCATTGATTTCAATCGAGGTTATTCAGCAGTGATCATATTTCATGAATA